>NC_040036.1:48349189-48525320 GCF_003713205.1 Coffea eugenioides | reverse complement strand
TAAATTTTTGGAGTTAAGTTAGAATTAAGGACTTAAGTGGGTTTCAGGAAGAGATGCAAAGACTAAACTACCCTCACAACCTCACAAAAACTACCATGCAAAACAAGAACCAATTTCCGGACAACATCACTCCTCACCACTCTTTCGGCCAATGCACAACTTCACCATCTAAACACTCAACCCTCACAAACACTCAACCTCCCTCTCAAAACCGCGGCATCCATCCTTCTTCCTCTTCATTTCTGTATCACAAACCACCACCGCATTCCACCTTCACCCATGAGTATCGACAGAGAGAGAGAGTGTGAGCGGGAGGGTGAGCAGCAGCTTCATCCGAGAGCTGCAATCCGTGAGCTACAGCGACTCTGCTGCTGTCCGTAAGTCTGAGGAAGGAAAGGAAAAGCTGTGCGTAAGTCCCACCCATTCTGCACTTCCATTTCTACCAGCTGCAATCAATTTTCCAGCCGCAACAACCACCAGCTCCACCGTCTGCCACAGCCAAGCGAACCAACACCCTAGTCGCGCGCGAGCCGAGGGCAAAAATTTCAGTTCCCTTGTGCGTAAGCTAAGCCTGCTGTTGAGGTAAATTTTGGATCTAGAACACCTGATTAGAGGTTGATTGAGCTAATTAGGAGCATGCATGTTGAATTTATGCGTTGGATGATGATCTAGAAAAGAAAAGAAACCTGATGTGCGCTGAATGTGGGTTTGCCGAGACTGTTTTGGATTAATGCCGAGCTAATCTGTGTAACTCTGGATAATCTGAGTTTGCATTGTTGATTAAGTAACTAATCACTAACTAATTAAACTGTTTAAAGCTTTGCATGTTGACCTTAGACCATCGGATGCTGAATTTAGAGAAGAAGAAAAAAAATTTTCTGATGTGCGCACATTTGGACTGCCGAGACTGATTAAGAAATGCTGTGCTTAATTTGTTTAATTTCGACAATCTGAGCTTATAGTTATGATTAATCACCTAAGAACTAAGTGATTAAGTCCTGCATGGGGATAGCTAGATCGGTTAGGCAAGAAAAATAAAAATTGAAATGACATCAGTTGCATGCAAGATCACCCGAGGCCAATTGGAAATCTGTAGCTTCAATCTGCTAATTCGATGCAATCTGAGCTTAGAGGTATGATTAGCTAATTATAGATGGGATGTTTATGCCTTGCATGAGGCTGCATAGCTCTGATGAAGCCAGAAAAATTAGTAGAGTAGGATCGGTAGCATGCAAGTCATCCGAGGGGAAAGAAATAGAATCCTGGTTAATGTTTTCGTTCTTGATGATGACCGAACTGAACTTTGGATTAAATCTGATTATTTAAGCTTTGCACAATATTAATTAGTGGTGATCAAACAAGATAATTAAGCTCTGCACCTAGCTAATTAATTGGGTTAAATCAGAAAAAGAAAATGAAACAGAAATCTGCTACATGCATGCTAAACCGAGGCTAGTTGGACAAATTTCCGGATTTTGGGATAAATGTAGTTGTTAATCGAATTTGATTTTGAGCTAAAATGTTAACTAGCTAGTTAAGTGTTTGCATGTTAGACTTGAGTGCCTAAAACCTGTTTTAGCCAAAGGAAAATTGGACATAAGATTAATGAGTTGTTGGAAAATTTTGGAAACCGAGAGGAGGAGCTGGAAATTTTCACTTGCTTCTGGAAAATTTTTCCTTAGAATTAAATGGTTTAGAAATGCATGAGAAATGTGCGTTTTTACGTCTAATAAGCTGCGTAGATGTGAAACTTTTGATACAATTGATATTTTGGTTGAAAGTGGTGAAGCAAAGTGCTGGAAAATTTCCAGTTTAGTCAAGAGTGGAAGAAAGGAATTTTTCCCAAATTTCTTTTGGCGAATTTTAGTTCTAAAAATGCTGTTTTGAGCTGTAAAATATTTCATGCTTATTAACCCCACTCAAGAACATATTAAGAGGGCCGTGCATGAGAAGTTTGGGGTGACAATTTGATCTTATCATGGCCACAAGGATGAGATGAATTTATCGGCATTGAAAGTAATAATTTTGGAATATAATTATTGAGAGATGTCTAAATCTGCATTTGGTTAAGAGTAATGAGATTCTAATTGAGATCTTGGACAAAATATGATTGCAAATTTTGCCTTATGTTCATATACCTGTTTGTGATTCTAAACGTTCGAAATTTTGGCTCTATTGCAATAATAAATAATTGTTGGATGCTAAGGGCTAATGATTGATGAAGCTCTTGGCCATTTGAGTAATTTTTGCAAGGGTTAAATTCTTGGTGGAATTGTTTAAGTGGTTTGGCCAAAATGCATTTGGAAGGTCCACGATTTGTGATTTGGAATGTCTTGATACTTTGGACTTCCTTTGGTTGATTTTGATTAGAATTGAATCTGTTGAGACCTAGGGCTAATGATTGATGAAGCCCTAGTGAAATTGATGTTTGAATTGTGTTTTTGCTATATTGGTGACTTGGAATATAATGTGCAAATGAATTGGAATCGTGAAGTCCGTTTTGGTCCCTTGAATTCGAATACTTTTAAATCAAGCTTTGTGGGAATATTTTGCCTTAATATCAAGTTATATACATTGAGTATAGTACGTTAATATTAAAATCTAGATATCGGGACTTTTAAAACCTTGCCGATTTGTTAATTCTTTTCTTTATTTAAACTAGTGTTTCACCTTTAATAAATAATATCATTAACTTCCAAACTTTAAGTTTTTCACAAAATTATCCTTGACCAATTGTTTTAAAGGAAATTTGTTAAAAACATTAGATTTGAATAATTTCAAATAAAAGACAAAGGGAACTTGTTCGGCAAGAAAACTTGTTTGAATTAATTTGGTTCTAGTTTGCCCTCTAGAAGGGAAATACCTTTAAAGAAACCATATGAAATATTTTATTTCTTTACTAGCCTTAATTCCAAGGGAACTATTGATTTGTTTCGAGAAATTAAATTAGTTTTATACAAGATAACCTTTTATATATAAAACAAGGGTTTGTTTAGTAAAACTTATAGTTTTAAAACTTGGATTTCTAGGGTGTAGCGAGGACGTGGACTTCGATTCCCAGCTTGACTGGTGACTTCACTCTTGGTGAGTGTCCCTGCTTGTTCTACGCCTATTTGGTTAAAGTGCTTTCTTGACTCGATATGTGGTAATTGTCAAAAATGATTTCTGATCCATCGAAGTGAGCAGTGTGTACTTTATCACACTAGCCGTTCGAGTGGTGACTTGTGTGAAGTGTTTTCGTGAATATCTTGCTTGCGCTTGCTAAGTGTTAAAGTTACTAGGCAGGGGAATGTACCACATCTTAAGGGTGGGAGGGCCTCTTATCCTGACCTGGTAATCAAGTGTTGGACGTAAAGTCGTTGGGTGGACCTCTCGACCAGTCTATAAAAATCAAGTGTTGGACGTAAAGTCGTTGGGTGGACCCCTTGACCAGTCTATAAAAATCAAGTGTCGGACGTAAAGTCGTTGGGTGAATCCCTCGACCAGTCTATAAGTGTTGGACGTAACGTCGTTGGGTGAATTCCTCGACTAGTTTATCCAGGGAGTATACTCGAGTACTACCGCTCTCATCTATCTTGTCGTGCGGGCCCGGAGCTGGGGTTTGTTCGGTGGCCGGAGTTAAGTAAAATAAGGAGTTCTACATGGACCGTAAGTAGTGAGAGTTGACGGAGGGTCAACTACGGTAAATTTTGATCAAGCGCGGAAAATGGCTTCTGAGAGCCCCCGTATCCTACTTTGTACTGTTATGCGCTTTCCTAGTTGTTTACTTCAGATTGAAATCAATACGTGTTAGTTGTTTTATTTAATTGCATGTTTTGGGGCACCACTGAGCTTTAACTCACCCCACGTTTATTTGTTTTCCTTGACAGGTCCTGGCTCTTGAACAAGACTTGAAATCTAATTTCACTTTTATGCTTGTAGTTTGAGTTAAACATTGTATCTTTTATTTTGGATTGCCTCTTGAAGCTGGAAAAGTGTAAACCCTGGAATTGTTATTTGGGTTGTATTAATGTATTTGGATTGTATGTTTTTGTTGCCTGATGTGTAACGCGGGAGGTATTTAAGAGTCGACGTTTGGCTATCTTAAAAATGCTGTTATCGTTGAAGTTAATGAGGATTTAGTTATCAGTCTATTTGGAAGGAAACGGTGTTGTAATAGCTTAGGTTATTCTCCGGGAGGATTTGGGCTAGATTGCTTGCGTGAGTCCTGGCGAGAGCTAGGCAGACGGCCCGCCAACCCTCTGGTTCGCCTTAGGGGGAAGTGGGGTCCCCACAGAGGTTCCTTAATTACTCACCTTGCAACTCAAGAAAGGAACCAACTTAACACCTCTTGCTTTCAAACCACTTCACAATCAACCCCACTACTACTCAACTAAAGGTTTTTATGGAGAAATTGGAAGTTTAAACGGTTGATTTGCTAGATTGAACAAGATTGAGGCAAGAAAGTTGAGAGCTTTTCCCTTTCTTTTTCTTCTTGAGAGGCCGGCCAAAGGAGTGAAGAAAATGAAGCTTTCTTGGTCAATTTTTGTTTAATTGGTAAAGTGGTAAATAGTAGTCAAAATCAAGATCAACTCACCAAGTGACACTTGTCACTCTCATTAAATGCAAAGCTATCTTTTTGTCTCTCCCACACTAATCCATTTGGAAACCTTTAATTATCTTTTAACACCCGGTAAAATAAATCCGATATACAAAACTTAACCTAACTGGCAGAATTTTACCGAACTTTCCGCACTAGCGGGTCCCACGTCCGGTATACGCTCTTAATTTCTCAAAAACTAATCGATACTAGAAAAATCATTTAAAAACTATATTTACTCATAAAAATTATCTAGAAAATTTTCCTAATACAGAAAATGCAGAAAAACATGCACTTAAATAGAATAAAACCTAGAAAATGAGAAAATTTACGGGTTCTCACACCCTCTCCCCCTTAGAAGAATTTCGCACTCGAAATTTCTCACATTGACTCACGAAAAATTCAGAGTATTTCTTTTGCATTTCTTCTTCCACCTCCCAGGTAGCTTCCTCTACCCCATGGTTTCTCCACAATATCTTTACCAAAGGAATCTGCTTGTTTCTCAACTCTTTAACTTTTCGATCAAGCAGTTGTACAGGTTTCTCTTCGTAAGTGAGCGCTTCATCTATTTCGATTTCCTCTAGCTGTAAGATTTGAGAAGGGTCGGGATAGTACTTCTTAAGCATCGAGACGTGGAAGACGTCGTGAATTCTGGATAGACTGGGCGGTAGTTCCAGGCGATACGCTACCTTACCAACCCTTTGGAGAATCTTGAAAGGTCCAACGAACCTCGGTTAGAGCTTCTTTCCTCTACCTGCTGTGATGCTCCGTAATGGTGTGACCTTGAGGAAAACACGGTCTCCAGTTTCGAACTCTAAGTCTTTTCTTCGATTATCCGCGTAGCTCTTTTGTCAGCTTTGAGCTGTTTGGAGTCTTTGTCGTATCAACTTGACCTTTTCTCGTGCCTCCTCCATCCATGGAATAGTTGCTGGATCTAGCGCCTTCCTCTCGCCGACTTCGTCCTAATAGATCGGTGACTGGCATTTCCGTCCATACAGTGCATCGTATGGAGCCATTTGAATTGACGAATGGTAACTGTTATTGTACGCAAACTCTACTAAGGTCATGTGTTGACCCCAATTACCTCCAAAATCCAGAATGCAGGTCCGTAACATATTCTCGAGAGTTTGGATTGTTCGCTCCAATTGTCCATCTGTCTGAGGGTGATAGGCGGTGCTTAAGTTGAGTTTAGTCCCCAGAGTCTCTTGAAATTTCTGCCAAAACCGAGATACGAAGCAGGGATCTCGGTCTGAAACGATGCTCACAGGAACGCCATGTAGCCTTACGATCTCGTCCATGTACACCTGAGCCAACTCCTCCTTGGAGTATTTCATGTTTACCGGTAAGAAATGGGCCGATTTGGTTAATCGATCGACGATCACCCAAACGGCATCGTGTCCTCGTTACGTTCGCGGCAAACCTGAAACGAAGTCTATTGTGATGTTTTCCCACTTCCACTCGAGTATTTCAAGGGGTTGTAACAAACCCGATGGTTTTTTATGCTCCGCCTTAATCTGTTGGCAAACGAGACATTTTTGCACGTACAGAGCGATTTTCTTCTTCATGTTATCCCACCAATACGTTCCTTTTAGGTCCTGATACATCTTGCTACTACCCGGATGGATCGTATATTTGGATTGATGAGCCTCCTCTAAGATCTCCGTCTTTAACATTTCATCTTTAGGCACCACCACTCGGTTTCGGTATTTTAGAGTACCATCGGGACTAAAGTTGAAGTCGGTTGATTCCCCTTTTTCCACCTTCTCTCCCCACTTTCGCACCATCGAATCCTCCTTTTGCGTTTCTTTAATTCGCTCCAGTAGGGTGGGTGTTACCTTAATATTACCAAAAACCACCTGATGACTCCCAAGGCAGGGTTTCCACTCGCAAACGAATTCTAACAAATCCCACTCTTTGATCATTAACCCTGCTACTTGAGCCTTGCAACTTAAGACATCAGCTACTACGTTCGCCTTCCCCGGATGGTAGTTGATAGTGCAGTCGTAATCCTCCAGAAATTCCATCCACCGTCGCTGCCTCATGTTTAATTCCTTCTGCGAGAAGAGGTATCTAAGACTTTTATGGTCTGAGTACACCTCGAACGTTATCCCATATAAGTAGTGTCTCCACTTTTTCAGAGCGAAAACAACCGCGACTAGCTCAAGATCGTGGGTTGGGTAGTTCTGTTCGTGGGGTTTCAACTTCCTAGAAGCAAAGGATATCACATTCCGGTTCTGCATTAGCACACACCCCAGACCTTCCCGCGACGCGTCGGTATAAACGGTAAACCCGTCTACTTCGTTAGGCAAGACTAGAACTGGTGACATAGTCAATCTTTTCTTTAGCTCCTGAAAACTTATTTCGCATTTGGCATCCTACACAAACCGACCATGCTTCTTTGTCAAGTCGGTTAAAGGACCGACTAGTTTGAAAAAGTCTTTAATGAAACGTCGGTAATACCCCGCCAACCCTAGAAAACTACGAATCTCCGTGGGGTTTTCTGGCCTCTTCCAATTGGTCACGGCCTCTACTTTCGCCGGGTCAACCGAGATGCCCTCAAGAGAAATTACGTGCCCTAAGAAAGAGATTTTCTCCAGCCAAAAGTCACATTTACTGAACTTAGCGTACAATCGATGCTCTCTTAGAGTTTGCAAAACGACTCTTAGGTGCTACTCATGCTCCTCACGAGTCTTGGAGTAGACCAGGATGTCGTCGATAAAGACAATGACGAATCGATCCAGGTAGGGCTTAAAAACCCTATGCATTAAATCCATAAAAGCGGCAGGGGCATTGGTCAGTCCAAAGGGTATAACTGCGAATTCGTAATGCCCATATCTTGAGTTGAAAGCAGTTTTCGGAATATCCTCTTTCCTAATCAACAGTTGGTAATACCCCTGTCGAAAATCTAATTTCGAGAAGACCACTGCTCCTTGCAACTGGTCAAACAACTCATCAATATAGGGCAGTGGATACTTATTTTTAATCGTCACGTTGTTCAGGCCCCGATAGTCGATACACATCCTCAAACTTCCGTCCTTTTTCTTTACAAACAATACAGGGGCTCCCCAAGAAGACCTACTCTCTTGAATGAACCCCCGCTCCAAAAGGTCTTGTAACTGCAATTTCAGCTCCTTAAGTTCCACAGGGGCCATCCGATACGGGATTTTCGAGATGGGCGACGTTCCCGGTAACAGGTCGATTTTGAATTCTATCTCTTTTTCCGGAGGTAGGGCTACTAACTCATCAGGGAATACATCCGAAAATTCCCGTACTATGTGCACATCCTCTACCTTCAATTTATCCGTGGGGGTGTTGACTAGAAAGGCTAAAAATCCTTGCGCCCCTCTACTTAGCAGTTTTCTAGCCCGAATGCCCGAAATCAAAACAGATGAGGCTAACCTACCCCTTATATCCAACCTTAGGGTCGCCTCTCCAGGAATGCGGAATTCTACCATCTTCTTCTTACAATCTAGTTGGGCGTTATACTTGGCCAACCAGTCCATGCCCAAAATCACATCATACCCCTTAATAGACAGGCTTATCAAATCCCCTAACAACTTTCTCTCTCCTACCCAAACCTCGCAGTCCTTATAAACCAGGCTAGTAACCAAACGATGATCTCCCGTAGGCGTACTAACTTCTAGGTCGTATGGTAAACTAGCAGGTTTTATATCAATGCCACACATGAAATTAGGGTTAACGAAGGAATGGGTGGCACCGGGATCTACTAAGACCTTTGCAAAGCGGTGGAATACAGGGGTCGTACCTTCTACGACCTCGGAAGAGTCAGGGACCTGTTGTGGCTCTAGGGAGTACACTCGAGCCGGCACCTTGGGTTTCGTCCCGTCTCCCTTAGCTGGTCCAGCGTTGGTCTTTGGCAGTGGTTGACTTCCCTTTCCATCTTGCTTTAGAATCGGGCAAGTGGCAAGCTGGTGGTCTGCACTTCCGCAATGCAGACACTTTCCTTCCTTCTTCCAGCAGTTGTCCTCTGTGTGGTTCGGCTTTCCGCAATACCCACAGGGTCCACGGGATGCCGAACCCGAACCTCGCTGGAAACTTCCTCCATGGCTTCTTCCAACTGGGCCACCCCTAGACGGAGCCCCTCTACCTGTGCCCGACTACCTTCCACCTCCGGCTTCCCGTCCGTACTTCGGAGGGGCACTCTTATCCCCTTGCCCGGAACTGCTCCCAGGAAAGCCTCGCTTCTTTGCCTGGAAGTTTCTTACTTGTAGCCTAGCGCTTTCCACCCGTTGGGCTTTCTCCACGGCCTCACTAAAAGCATTAATCTGGGCCACCACGAGGTCCTTCTGAATTTCTACGGTCAAGCCCTGGATAAAACGCCTTATTCGCCGCTGCTCGGTCATGATCGGGAGCAAATTTGGATAGGCGGGTGAACTGACTCTCGTATTCCACTAAAAACTGGGCCCCCTTGGCGAAGTCGGATAAACTCATCTTCTTTCCGTTTCTGGACTAGAGGAGGGAAGAATTTAGCGTTAAACTCTCGCATGAAATTCACCCAAGTCCGGGGCGTTTACTCTCGTTCCCACTTCTGCCGTATGACGTTCCACCAGGAACGGGCCGCCCCTTCTAGCTGAAAGACGGCAAAGGTCACCTGCCTCTTTTCGATGTAGTGCAAGGCAGCAAAAATATCCACCATTTTCTCTAGCCACCTTTCGGCTATATCTAGATCGGACCCCCCAATGAACTTTGGTGGAGCAAACTTTTGGAATCTCTCGAGAGCTCTGTCTTCGCTCTCCATGTGGTTACTAGGGTTTCCAGGGTTAGAATTAGGCTTTTGACCCTGTTGCTGCACCACTTGGGCCAATAAATTAGTTATTTGCTGCATGGCAGCAGCTATTTGAACGTTAGGGTCAACCCCAGGTTCAAGGTTGGGTCCAGACGAAGTGTCCCCAACGCCCCTGTCCGACGTGGGTTGCCTACTCCCGCGCCCACGTCCCCGACCACTACGGGTGCCCTCCATAGAATCTATTCAATCTAGACAAATGTAACTAGAACAATAAAATAACAATACATGTACGTAAGAAACCAAAAGCTTTTACAACAAAGCATATACACATTCCAAAGCAAAGTCACCAAAATAAAGTCAAACAAGGCACATATTAACAGTCCGTCAAGTACAACAAAGACAATCCACAAGGGAACGGCATCATCAACAGTTATATATACAATGCTAGTCCAAATATACAAAGTTTTTACAACAAAGCATATACACATTCCAAAGCAAAGTCACCAAAATAAAGTCAAACAAGGCACATATTAACAGTCCGTCAAGTACAACAAAGACAATCCACAAGGGAACGGCATCATCAACAGTTATATATACAATGCTAGTCCAAACATACAAAAACGGCTAGCTAAAGGTTCTTCTCCAGGTCTACCATTACCTATCCATCCTATACACAATAGTCAAAATCATCCAAAACCCTAAGAATAACGGCTCAGTCCGTCGTCGGGCAAGTGGACCCACCCGACGAGGTGGATTCACCTCCATCCTCGCCCCCCGCACATGAAGCCTCGTTACTCTCCTCCTCGAGCAAATCGTCGCAAAGGTTCAAAATCGACTCGGCTCGAACCCTAACTTTCCTAACTCTCTTAGTCATACACTCACGTGCCTCTACAAGTTGGGCTCAAAGGTCGTCCACCCTATCTTGACCTTCGATCACGTCGTACTCTAGCTCCTTGATTCGCTCGGCTTGTTTCTCGTTAGCTGCCCTTAGTTGGTTCACTTCGGCCTCAAGTCTAGCGTTATCCTTCGCAAACTCCTTTCGTTCCTCTACCACAGCCAACACTACGGTGTTAGGGTAGGCGTAAGTGTGACAGCACTCACAACGTCGGAGGCGGTTAGCCGGACTCCAACGTATAACGGCCCCTCTTGGCCGAATCTGGTACTTAATCATCGGGAGCACTCCACGGGGTCGCTCACCAGTAGGGCTACCACTAGGCCCACTATGCCCGTCCATCCTACACCAAAAGAGTAAATAATCATAAATAATCTTAAGGGACACAATCAAAGTAATCCTCAAGTCGAGCATTTCTAACACACCCAAGCCAATTCAAACCTAGGCTCTGATACCACCTGTGACAGCCCCACCTTCCCCTAAAGCGAACCAAAGAGGTTAGCGAACAGCCTGCCCAACTCTCGCTAGGACTAACGGTGCAGTTAAACACGATCTAAAACATTTTGGAAAATAAAAGCGCGCTCAAACAAGTCAAAATCACCAAATAAAAGAAACGAAAATCGGAACCGACATGAACAGTGCCGGACACGTCAGAATAGCATACAAAAGTTATCTAACAAGTTTATACAAGTCCGGTTTGCAAATTACAACTCAAACGCAAAGGTTGGATCAAATTGCACTTAAGGTTTTGCCCAATAAGGAGCTATTCAAAATGTATTTACTCAAGCTTAACTCGGCAACCAAAGGTCCTAGTCTCACAAAAGTTTCAAACCCCTGTAAGGAAAACAAAAGTAATAGGGTGAGCTTACGCCCAGTGAGATACTTTCACTCAAGCAAGGAAGTTCAATTATGCATGGAGTCGATCAATCTCAAATCATTCAATAAGGAAGCTAAATAAAGTCACATATCAATAACAATGGTAAAAGGATACGGGCGGCTCTCAAGAGCCCTTATCCCTCGCTTGCCGTACTTGATCTCGCCTCGTTGACCCTCCATCAATGCTTAAGGAGTAACCAATACCGTAGACTCCACTTTACTTCCATTCCTTCCACCCAACATACCCTTACCGGGCCCGAATTCTAAACAGTGGAAAATTGGTAATACTCGAGTATACCGGAATCGAGAGTCTCATACTAGAAGATTCCATATAACAATCCCCATGGCTCGTTAATTTTCACGACCAAATCTTTGCCGACTCGATTCAATTGACCACCAATGGGGTTGAGCTCAGTGATAACAGTAATGGCCATTATATACTCGTCCAAACGACACCAATTCCAATATATTCATATACCATTCAAGTAACACAGTAATCAGTCATACGTAAGACATAAAGGGTGAAAGTGATCAAATACACCCTCGCTTGAACCAATTTCAACGGTGCAAATAAGCATTCAAGGCATCAATTTCAAGTGTAACAAAGCCACATAGTAACAAGCAAGTGAGTGGTACACTCACCAAGCAAGCAAATGAAATTTCATACACTTCCGCCCAAAGAGCGTCTTGAATAACCGTCACGCCCTAAAATATTCAAACAAGCACAATGAGACTCGAATACGAGTCATAAACCGAATCCACATATTACTAGAGTAAAATCAAATGGAACGTATAAGTGCAAAAATCAAACTAGGACATGTGCGGAAACGAAGTTTAGATTGGAAAACAAAAGGCAGATTTGCTGTTGCTTAGCGGAATTAACACAACTGAAGCTACCCTTGTCGGATTGAGGTGCAATATACACCGTTTCGAACCTAAGAGAAAGGTCATTCAGTCCAGTTTGCAGTGTAACTAGGTCAAAATTTCAATGTACCAAACCAGAATCGCACAAACAGGTTAGCTAACCGCATTCTGGTTAAATGACCATAACTCAGGCTACCGAAGTCCAATTGGGGCGTTTTCAAGGGCGTTGGAAAGCTAAGACACAGCACTACAACTTTTGTGTTTTGACCAAAGGTTAAGTCAGTACGCATCAAGCTAAACAGACACGGCCAGATCGGGTGAAATGTCAACCCTGTTCACCGAACTCTACCTACAGCAGTCCGGGTATTTCTGTCTTTTCTCAGGCTACCGAGCTCAGATTGTGCTGAAATTTTACAGGCAACTATAAAACATTATTTTCTACAATTTTCATGTTTTAACCCAAGGCTAATTCGGCTTTCTTCCTATCCAAACAGTACCGGGCAGAATGGGGTTAATTGAAACCCTAATCTGGAATTTTCCGCACAAAGTGGAAATTTTCCGCAATTAGCTACAATTTACGCACTATGGCTTCATTCTAGACTATCCCAAGCCATCATCCATGACCACACAATACTAAACATATAAAAATAAAAAAAATCAAGAATAAATATAAAATTCACCAATCTCAACCAAAAGTCATGAAATAACACCTAAAACCATCTCTTTTACTCACACACGCCACTAATTTAACATTACTAAGAACAAAAGAGAGGTTCCTTAATTACTCACCTTGCAACTCAAGAAAGGAACCAACTTAACACCTCTTGCTTCCAAACCACTTCACAATCAACCCACTACTACTCAACTAAAGGTTTTTATGGAGAAATTGGAAGTTTAAACGATTGATTTGCTAGATTGAGCAAGATTGAGGCAAGAAAGTTGAGAGCTTTTCCCTTTCTTTTTCTTCTTGAGAGGCCGGCCAAAGGAGTGAAGAAAATGAAGCTTTCTTGGTCAATTTTTGTTTAATTGGTAAAGTGGTGAATAGTGGTCAAAATCAAGATCAACTCACCAAGTGACACTTGTCACTCTCATTAAATGCAAAGCTATCCTTTTGTCTCTCCCACACTAATCCATTTGGAAACCTCTAATTATCTCTTAACACCCGGTAAAATAAATCCGGTATACAAAACTTAATCTAACTGGCCGAATTTTACCGAACTTTTCGCACTAGCGGGTCCCACGTCCGGTATACGCTCTTAATTTCTCAAAAACTAACCGATACTAGAAAAATCATTTAAAAACTATATTTACTCATAAAAATTATCTAGAAAATTTTCCTAATAAAGAAAATGCAGAAAAGCATGCACTTAAATAGAATAAAATCTAGAAAATGAGAAAATTTACGGGTTCTCACAATCCTAACCTAATAGTGAAGGCCTAGTCCGTGGTGGGACTAGCTGACCCCCCAACCTCGGTGGGTACAGCTCCCATACCATCTCCAATGTGAGAAGCCACATCGCTCACTTCTCCTAGTAGGTTATCACAAACATTCAGACTGGATTCCGCTCTAATCCTCACTTTCATGGCCCTCTTGACCATGCACTCCTGAGCTTCTCCAAGCTGTGCGCAAAGATCATCAATCCTCTCCTGGCCCTCGACCATATCATACTCGAGTTCCTTAATCCACTCGGCTTGCATCTTATTAGGTTCCTTTAGTTGGTTCACTTCGGTTTCAAGCCTAGTATTGTCCCTTGTTAGGGCTTCCCTCTCCTCTACCACGGCCAAAACTACGGTATTGGAGTAGACATAAGTATGGCGGCACTCGCAACGCCGAAAACGATTGGCTGGACTCCAACGTACAGTGGCCCCTCTTGATCGGATCTGATACTTAATCATCGGGAGTACTCCACGGGGCGTCTCGCCAATCGGTCTATCGCTAGGGCCACTAGATCCATCCATCCTACACAAAAGTGTAGATAAACTTAAGTACACTTAAAGGGAATAATCAATATAATCCTCAAGTAGAAAATTTCTAACTCATCCAGGCCAATTCAAACCTAGATTCTGATACCACCTGTGACAGCCCCACCTCTCCCTAGGGCGAACCCCAGCGTATCAGCGGACTGCCTGCCCAGCTCATCAGCGGACTGCCTGCCCAACTCTCGCCGAGGCTCGGCCGAACAAAGAACTAGCAACTCAAGATAACCAGTGAAATAACTTCAAATTAAAACGTACAAACCCTAATGGCAAATAATTGTCCAGCCAACTTTTTAAACTTAAAATGTCAAGCTAAAAGTCACACTTACCACTCCATACTATAATTACATAACATAAGTCGAACTTATGAATTCAAACTTACAAGAGTCAAAAGTAAAGTCGTCTTAACAAAAAGTTACAAGTTCAAGCAAAATAAAGCAAAGAAAGCTCTTGACCGTTAGTTCATCCCCGATCTGTTAAGGAAAACAAATGGAGTGGGGTGAGATAAAGCTCAGTGAGGTTCCAAGTAAACAAGTAAGCACATAGCCAAATAAGAGCATAAAATAACCAAGTAAATACCGTATAGTACAATAACAATTTAATCGCAGTTCAATTTAAGGATACGGGTGGTTTCCAAAAGCCAAATCCTCTTAAGCTTGATCATACCGGGGCCCGTTGACTCTCCGTCAACGTTTGTATTTAAAGAATATAAAGTCCGTAGAACACTACTTTCTTCAATTTCCGTCCACCAGTCAACCCCCTACCGGGCCTGCACTCCATAAACAGTAGTTAGGTAATACTCGAGTATACCAGTTTCCAGTGTTCAGTAAACAGTCCCCAAGGTTTATCGACCCTCTCGACCAAGTCCTTACCGGCTCGATAGAACCGACTCACCTATGAAGTTGGGTACCCAAACAGTAGTAGTAGTTGATGGGGTATCACCCAGACAACTCAAGTACAGTCATATATAGAGAAATCACATCTCATAATAGCAGTATACAGAGCCTCAGTGGAAAGTGAGGGAGGTCGAGTGCGATAAAGTACACGCTCACTTCCATTTTTATCAAAACAAGGTTTGTCTCAAACAGTCGTAAATCAAGTATTCAGATATTTCACATAAGCAGGTAGCAGGTAGTGGAACACTCACCTGTCAAGCAATGTAGTAGTCAAACGTCAAGTATCTTGGTTACGACCACCTTTGTTTCCCAATCCTAGGGCAACGAGTGAAATCGTTAACAAATTAAGTTCATTTCCCACTCAATTGTAGGGTCATTAAGAGACTAAGTGAGTGGTTAAAGCCATTCAATTCATCATGCAAATGAGGTCCAAAATGCAGTAAAAGTTCATGAGAAAACAAGTTTAATAAATGCATGAAAGTTGGGCAAAAGAAAAGTCTCATTCAAGCTTAGAATGTTCTTCGCGGGTAAAACAGTCGCGCCCGTGCAGTCTCGGTAAAACGGCTATAACTCACTTTAGGAAGGTCAGAATCAGGTGTGGTTGGTGGCGTTGGAAACTAGATTCGAAGGGCTTTCCAACGGTACCAAATACACACTCTAGTTCATCTCCTATCAGTACCAGTAGCTCGGACAAGTCGGCTGATTTTCCAACTCTGGATCAGCCCTAACCTCAAGCAAAACTACATTAGTTCTTGGTGCTATCTTCATTTGTTTTGGTTCAAATTCACCCAAATTAGTCCTCAAGTGTTCATATATAGGGAATCACATCACCTAGGACCATTGGATTTCAAAATGTAACACATAAACATGATTAAGAATATCCATAGCAGTCTAGCCATCAAGAAAACCAAACCAGTCCACTATAGACCAAACCACCACTTTACTTGCTCAAATTTCATTCCAACTCATACATGAATTTAACCAATGTCTAGCCATGTTTATTAGGCTTGATTAGGGTACAATGAAACCACAAAGATCAAGAAGAAACCCTTCCTTCTCATACCGGTCAGTCAAGGAGATGAAAACAGTCCACAATTTCCTCTATTCATCCAACCTTCATCCTCTAATGATTTTCACTTAAACAACATATCAAGTGTTAAATCTAACTCAAAAGAGGTTTAAAACATGTTAATACTTCATAAACCACCATGAACAAGGTTCAAACATTTCATCAAACACTTGGTAGGCATACTAACTAACTCAACTACTACTTGTTTAATTCAAGAGATTAACCCCAAATCTCAACCAAAACAACTTGTAGTTTGCCATTAAAACTTAAAGTACATGATAAAACACCATAAAACTATCATTTAAAGAATATTTACCTCTCATGTAAGAAGCTTGAACCACCAAATCAATCTACCAAAATGAAAGCTTCAAGCTTGAATCAAGCACTAGGGTTGGAGGAAAGTTTCTCACTAACTCAAGATCTTTCTCTTTTGGTTTTTGCTCTTGATCAACTAGGGTTAGAAAGCCAGAATATGGAGTTCTCTTTCTTCCTTGACAAGCCTCAAGGAGTTCAGCCACAAGGAGAAAAGAAAAGGCTAAGCTTAGTTTAAATTGTCTTCTAACCTTTGGTCAAACAAAATACTTGGTTAGGGTTTTGCCACATAGCCCACTTCTTGTTCAAAACCCGCCAATATTTGTCGGGTACGGATAGATATATAGATCCGCAACCCGGACCCGGACCCGGACCCATATTATCTAATAAAATTACGGATCGGATACGGAATATACCATTCCGACCAGTATCCGCCGACCCGGACCCGTTTTAATTAATTAATAATTAAAAATATATACCTATATGTAATAATTATTCATATCAATACTTACTTTCATTCCCAATTTTGTTCAACCCTAATACCCACCGCCGCCGCACTCTCTTCTCTTTTGCTCTGCCCCCCGAGTCCCGCCTCCGCCAGTCACTAGACACCGGGACCGGCGACGCTTCTATTTTGCTCTCCATCCCCAGCTCCAATGAAATCGCCGGGTTTGGCCAGCTCCAAAGAAGCAAGCCCAGCTCTTCTGTGAGACTTCTCCTCTTTTGCTCTACCTCCGCGGCTCCGCTAGTCCGCTGTGACGCCTGACGGTTGCAGCAAGCCCAACGCTGGCCACCAACTTTTTATGGTTTTGGTGTATTCTTTCATTCTCCTTCGTTCTTCAGTATTAGTACCGTGTTGTCCTGATTAGCTGGCGGAGCAACTAAATATAAGTGTTTGGATAGTAGGGGTCCGCTCATCAATAATATTTTACTCAGTTTGAATTTTCTTTTGCTATGGCTCTCAAATCTTTTTTGTCCGTGTGCCCTTGAGTTCATACAACTATCCTGTGTGTATTTGGCTTGTGATGATTATTTTCTACATCATCATCAATAGTTTTAACTCAAGATTGTGAACCTCGGGACTGCTGCTAAAGTCGGGTTGTTGACTAATGACTGGTAGTTTGTTGTATTTGTAAGTTTACCAGCACCTCTTTGGCCAAATAATAATATGGTAAGTACACTTCACTTGCCAAAAACCAACGTATTGAGTAAATAAAACCAACCCAAGCAGCACTGGGTTGATCAACATTAAACTTTTAAACAAAGTTGATCAACATTAGGCAGGCAAGACATTTTTTTTGCCGGGTAGGCCTGACCCGGATCTGGGACCCGTCGGTGTGGATCCGGTAGAAAGATTAGAAGACCCGTCGGGTATTCAGGCTGAATCCGGAACTAATGCAGTATAACGGGTCCGGGTCCGGATTTATTAATTCCGACCCGGACCCGACCCGTTGACAGGCCTATCCAAAATTTCTCTTAATTCTTTGACTAATAATGTTTCAACCCTTCTAAATGTACCAATACTTATTTAACACCTCTAATCCCTCATATAAAGTCCCTACCACAAATAAAAGAACACTTGAAAAAATCCAAGTGGTGAATTATTTAAAACCAACTCAAGAAAATGTTTTACTTCAAGTAAAAGGAAATGAAATGTAATGCATGGAAAATGTTGTAACACATGTAGAATATACTGCAAGGGCATATAATAAGTGATTTACATCCTAGAGTAAGGCAAGTAATTTGGGAAAATTGTGTTTTAAAGTGAGGGTTCTCACACTCAACCTACTAAAATAACAAATTTCTACAATTTAACCGTGAATTTCTACCATTTACCGGTTTATTTGATTATTTGCGCATGTTGTAAGCTCTTAGCTAAACTGGACCCTGCCCTTGGTTGCTAACTTGCTCGAGCCAGAACTGGGTTCAGTCAAATAGGTTGGAATCCTGAGTCACCGTTTTGGTATACTCGAGTATTACTACTGGAGGAATAAGGCGATGACCAAACGAACCGAGGGAATTATTGGAGTTATAAGGTGAAACTGATCGAAATAGTTCCACTTGAACACCGTATCCTTTTAATGTGTGTTTCTTTCTGTAAAATGGTAAATGTCTCATTTTAATGTGCCAATGTGAAATTTTGAACCATATGTGCGTTATGCTTAATTTACTTGATTTGTTAGAACTGCTTGTGTGTTTTGGAACCTCACTGGGCTGTTTAGCTTATTCCACTCCTTTTCTTTTCCTCAACATGGTTCAAGACCGAGAGTGCTTACGAATAGTACTGAGTTATTTTCTTTTGGAGACTTTAAGTTGTATTATAGTAAATGACTGTAGTACATATTTTTTAGGTTGTATTTAAACTTGAAAGTTAACTAATTTTAAGTATGAAATGTTTTGAAATACTTTAAATGTATATTGAAAATATTTGAAGTATTTCTAACTTTTGAATTATGGATAGTAGTGAGTCTCGACGAGAGTTTGGCAGGCAGTTCGCTAACCCCTCTGGTTCGCATTTGAGGAAAGTGGGGCTGTCACAGCTTACCAGTAAGGCCCCACCAACACACACGTGTGTTTCTACATATATATATATATATATATATATACATACACATACATGCATGTGGGGCAGTAGGGTATATATATATACATACACATACATGCATGTGGGGCAGTAGGGGGTAGAATATTTAAAAGGAATTTTGAAAGAATCTGCAATGCTCACAAGCCCAATGATACAGTTGAGATTACATTACCCTTTCACTCCAGTCCCAGGGGTGTTAGTGGATCGGGTTTGGATCTGAAATTTTCAATACTCGACTTGTATATCCGACGGGTCTTGATCTTAGAGTTTCAGAACTAGGTTCGACAGGTTCGGATCTAAAACGTCCATATTTAAATATTCCAAAATTAAATCCAAAACCAATCACAAATCCAATCTCCAACTTAAACAAATCAAATTACAAAACTAAATAACAAATAACTCACAATAGTCAATTCAAAACTAACCATAAATCAATTTACAAAGTCATTACTAAATTGTTAAAACAGTAAAAGAATGTATTTAAAAATATTTGTATTTTATAATTATTAATATATTGGTCGGATCCGGGTCGAATACGGGTAGGAATCCTATATTCCGTATCCGACCCGTTTTTGTTAGAGTAAACGGGTCTAAATTTGAGTTCGAGTATCAAAATTATTTTTCAATCCAAAGTCAGAAAATTTTTATCGAATTCAGGTCGGGTCCGAATCCAAACCCGACCCGTTGACACTCCTGCCACTCCCTACTCGTAGAAGTAGACAGGAAAATAATAAAATAAAGCAAAGAAATCGCAAGAAGCGAAAAGAAATGTGAAAATCCCATTCACAACTTAAATCCAATTAATTCAGCTCAAAATTCACAGCCAAAAAAAAAAAAAAAACCCAGTTTCCCTTCCTCACTTCGAGAAATTTCACTCCAATCCTAGTCAAATCTGCTGTTTCTTCATCGCCGGGCGGTTAATCAAAGTCGAAAGCAAAGCAAAAGTGAAGTTACTGGTGCAGCAGTTCTCTTCAGCTCGACCAATTCAATTTTGAGATGGAAGAGTACGTAAAACCGGCGTAATTCATTTGTTTATGTGCTTTAATGGCGGTGATTAATGTAAAATAGTAGTAAGATTTGCTTCGACTGTTGTGATGAGGAGACAATGCAGCTAAACTTCTATTGCACTGGTTTTCTTTACTTGTGTATTGCATTATTGAGCTATTAAATTCCTCTCATTATCATTATTACTACTGTTAATATTATTGGTGTTATTGGTAATGTTGCTGATTAGTTGGAAGGAAGTTTTGATGTTTTAATTAAACAGAGAAACAGATTATTGTTTCTCTTGAGAATGTGGTACGAGTTGTTTAAGATTTATGGATGTATCTGGCAAAATTTTGGTGTTAAATTATGGTGAGGGATAGAACTTAGGTTTAATGAGTGATCCATTATGAGAAAGTTGACTTTTGATAGCTATTTTTGTTGAAATCTGAATAGGGAGGGTGTGGTTGGAGTTCTGCAGCGATATAGGCGGGACAGGAGAGTGCTGCTGAGTTTCATTTTATCTGGTAGCTTAATCAAGAAGGTGGTAATGCCCCCAGGAGCAGTTTCGTTGGATGATGTGGATCTGGATCAAGTCAGTGTTGACCATGTTTTGAATTGTGCCAAGAAAGGTCCTGAAATGTTTAATTAGTATTCTTAAAAATTTTGTTCCCTGATTTTCATTGGGAGGACTGGAATTAAGCAAGCTGTTTAAATTAATGCAGGAGAAATGCTTGACCTCTCAGAAGCTATTAGAGAGTATCATGACAGTACTTTGTTCCCAAATATGGTAAAGCTTGAAATTTTAAACTCTTCATACTCTTTTTTGAGTGTTTTTCATTTTGATTTGAGCTGCTTACGGTTGTAGCCTAATATGGAGTTTTATATTTATTGTTTTTTCTTTGAGTAAGAATAAAGCAGGTCCTGCCGATGAATTCTTTTTGGTTACGGATCCTATTTCTTCAGGTTCACCTCCAAGAAGGGAACCTCCTCTTCTCCACAGTATTATGCCATCCCCCATTTTGCCAAGTCTAGCAACTCCAGAGACTCTTGATTCTGCAGAAGATGAAAATTTGTTAAATCTATCAAAGTCCCAGTCTCTTAACTCCACACAAGTTCAAGAGTTGACTATCGATGACATTGATGATTTTGATGATGATGAAGATTTGGAAGAAGTTGATAGTCAGCGATACTCTAGACGAGTTCTGAATGATGCTGCTGATCTGGAGCTTGGATTGCCTTCATTTGCCACAGGTTAATGATTTATGAATGTTCTTGAAAACTTGTCAGCATAGTTTAGTCAATACTTGTCTTCAGCTGAAGTTGGTTAGTGCTGATTGAACACAAAATTAAAGTGCATGGTGGAGAGATGAAAGTACAAGAATCCGCCAAGAGCTTTGTGCCTATTGATGTTAAATAAACAAATATCTCGTCTGTTCATGGTAGCCAATGCCGCATATTTTACTTTTAAAAAATCAATTTTGATATCTGCATTTCTCCCCGTGTTGCAAGATGTTTGGTATTGTCTTACTTAATCAGTCTCTGCAGTGCTAAATTAAAAGCAGCATCTTTTTAGTTGAAAGTGTTTTTTGATATTGGTGGTTTTGGCTGTTTTCTAAATGGTTGGTTTAGAACTGAAGCTTGATAAATGTTAGTTTAGTTGTTCTCTTGTGCAGCTATTAAGCTGGAAGGGATGTTTTTGACTGAAAGCGTTTTCAAAACTACATAAGATATATCTGTTTTCCTCTTGATATATTACCTGCGACTTTAAAAAGTCTGGCGCTATGCGATTTGGAGGTTAAATGTTACTAAAGTTTGCACCTTTGAGTTTTGAGCATGGCAGCATTGGCCAGTTAAATTCTTGATGAGATGCCGCATCCTTTTTAACTACATTTTGGGTTGGAACAAAATTTATAACATTCCTGCAAAACTTTTTAGAAGGAATTTGTTCTGTGTAGTTGTGTTCATAACTGTGAAAAATAAATTATTGCTGTGGCTTTATTTGGATTGTTCAAAGTGATCACCGCTGCTGTCTTAAATTATCTGAATCATTCAACTTTTATCTATTTCAACAAATGAAGTTGCCTGGCACAAGGTCCCAATTTGAGTTTCCGTGTAATTGTCATGTTGGGTATGAATTTGAAGAGTGCAGTATCAGTGATTTTTTTCTGGTCAATATGCAAAAGAGGAATGGCAAAAGTTTTGCTTTCCGGACCTGTTGTCAAAATAGACTCGAATAATGTTGATTATGCTGTTAAAAGTGCCGACCTGTTTGCACCGTATGTTGTTTGAGAGGAAAGTATGGTAATCATTTTATTTGATTCAATCATATTCAGGGGATGGTGGATCTGTGATAAGTACAGTTCTTTAGCTAAGGAAAAGAACAAATTTGTGATGGATAATTTAAATAGTTTTATTGTACGGCTGGTGTAGGAGTAGCTTTATCATACCACAGACAACAACGAAAACTACTTGCTGTGGGGATAGTGCCAAATTCAGGGCCAAAAGGTGGGACGATGGGAAAAGGAGCCCCTGGAGGGGTGTGTTAATTGGGAAGAAGGTATTAGGTCGAAACTATTGTTAAACTGGGGCTTCTAGTAAGTACTTAGATGGGACATCTTTGGCCTTTTTATGGAGTTTGGTGCTTTCTGGTTGTGTTTTTCTTGGAAATGATTGCTAAATGGAGCTGCTTACTGAGATTAATGGGAGTGCACATCTTTGGTTTTTTTATGTTGTTTGGTGGCTTGTGGTTGGGCTTTTTATAGGAAAAAGATTAAGCTTCGTAGGTGAGGAAGTGAGGTAATGCTTTAGAAATTCTGCCATTTCCTTCCCTTTTCTTCTTCTTTAGAAATTCCTCTGAGGTTTTCTTAGGAATATGTCAATTACTCCCAAAGGATCAGCAAATCAAGGAAGATATGCACTGCGAGCTAATTCCTCAATAGTACCTAGCTTGTACCATGGGCTTGTTTTAGGTTTGATGGATGAGAGAAAGGACAGAAGAGACCGGATCAATATCATCTTAGCCGTATTACTGTCTTTAGGATTAGTTTGTTGCAATAAGTGCTTTTGACAAATTGATAGAAACTTGATTCCCTTGACCTGGTCTTGAATTGCAAGAGCACTTTGTAATGTATGGATTCCAAGACATAGATAAGTGTAAATTAGAAGCATATGACTGTTGACATGAAATGCATTTTGGAATACTTTTGAAGTCTAAATAACCACATTATATGGCAGCATATGCTATATCCGATTCATTGCCATTCAATTGCAAAACTAAGTCATAACCCTAATCTTAAAAAAGTATTTGGGCTTGTTAGCTGTTGGTTGTGCTATTTCAAAACTGATTATCAGAAAATAATTATTGAAAAGTCTTGCAAAAATGAAAAGCCCTTTTTGTTTTAGATGCTTTGAAAAGCTCAAAGCCATTTCCAAAAGCATTTCTAGGCTACTTTGCAGAATCAGCTTATATCAGCTTAAAATTTGCCAAATATGCTAAAAGCAGAAACTAAAACCAAAAGAAACACACCCTGGATGGATATGATGTTATATGCTATCTTATACTTAGAAAATTTGCATAAGATCCTTGTCCATGTAACATCATGAAAGTGTCTAATGAAGAACTGGATCTTTTCAAAATCAATCGGCAATAAGTCAAGTGGTCCAAGATACGTGTTAACGAATCTATAATTCCTTGGGAAGCTGATGGGGGATTTTGTCCATTGTTCCTTGACCAGGTCCCTTCTCTTGTGCCTTGTGCATCAAAGTCGTTAGAAGTCATAATTCATGTCTCCTTGTAAAATATGATTAAGTTTTACGGGCCAAAAAACCCTCATGTTGTAAACAATTGAGGATTTAAGTATTGTGCTGTTGACGAAAGTGATTCAGATATGGGGGTTTAGTATAAGAATTGTGAAGAACTTTCTTTTGGTCACTTTTATGCTGTTAAACAAGAAATAAAAAAAAATTGCGGCTATGATTGCTGCTGTCAATATAAACTGCTTTGCAATTCTTTTCAGGTATTATGGATGATGATCTCCGTGAAACTGCATATGAGATTCTCTTGGCTTCTGCTGGAGCTTCAGGGTACTTTGTTTCCAGTAATTCAATTTGATGTGATAGTTATGTTTGATGGGTTGGCTTCATATGTGGAACATTTATTGAACAGGGGCCTCATTGTTCCTGTCAAAGAAAAAAAGAAAGATAAAAAATCAAGATTGATGAGGAAGTTGGGACGCAGTAAGGGTGAACATGTTGCGACACAAAATCAGCAGACATCTGGTTTAGTTAGTCTTTTGGAGACAATGCGTGTCCAAATGGAGGTAAAGATTAACTGCTTCACTCAAACATCTTGTGAACTTTTGAGGCTTACTTTCCTCCTGTTGGATAAGTACATTCCCCATCCATAAATGTAGCTGTTGTTTGGGCATTTCAATATTACTGAGCATTCTTTGTATTAGCCATCTTCTGATATGAAAGAAGCCGGATAAAAGAATGTGTAAAAATCTCCTGTTCTTGCTAAAAGTTACTCATCAAAGTACCTAATAATTCTGTAATTGTGATAATGTTGAGTTGCTTCTGTGAAAGAAGTTTGGTTAGACAGCTACAAAGAACACAGATTTATAGTTGGCACTTCCTAGATAAATAGTGTGTAATGAAGTCATATATTGTGTTAAAGACTGATCAAAGAGCTAACACTTCTCATCTATTATTCCCCCTTGGGAATTTTAGAAGCTGCTTAATTGAGCAGTGCATGTATGAGTGCTGTTGACATCAAAAGCTTTGCCTTTATAGTTAATGGGATGATGTTTATCAAAGATCCATAATGTGTTTTCATAGTCTAAAAATTAAACAAAAGGCAGTGCAACCCCTATCGATGTCTGGTTTACTCTTAAACAGTTTAAATCTCTTTGTATTGCTTTGATTAAATGGTTCAATATTCTCATTTTCTTTAGTCCTCTTTGAGAAAGTCTTCAATTTTTGAAATGATTGTTTGGAAAGGTCTTCAATTTGTAAAATTGTTGTGTTTTATTGCCCTAATTCTTCATCTAGGCAAATATGCCATTATCTGCTTCACATAGTTCCTGTCCTTTGTGGAAGTGCACATGATTACGCCTCTCTTTGCATTCGGAAGTTGAACAATTGCGATGTTGAACATGTTTGCAAGGGGCTCCCGTAAAATAAAAAAGTTTGTTGAAATTTGTGTTTGATTTGACCTACAAGTGTATACGCTCAGTATGGTTGGAGTAAGCACTTGCAAACATTTGGAAAAGGTGGACTTATAAGTACTGAATAGCTAAAAAGTCTTGAATATGGGAACAAAGTTGGGGAAGTTAGAATGACCATTTATTTGTTGTCAGAGTCTCTATAAAGACTTCTGAGTCATCAAAGTTTCTGTTAGTATACTGTTTCATCAGTCTCGCTACAGTAAGATACTAAGATATGCCCATGCAATGTAAAGATTGACGTCTAGGAATATAGTCTAGTTCAAGCATGCTCTAGAAGACAATCTAGTTGTTCCATAGGCTTCAGCTTTTTATTTTTGTGATGGAGTTGGGTTTACAAGATTAAGCTTTGCACTTGGTGATCAAAGTAAGTAGTTTTCATTAGATTATTCTCAAACTCCTCACCTGATGTTTAATCTTTGTTTCGCTTGATGGGTGGTGAGGGCCCATATTGATCTCAAACATGTTATTTCTCCTGCATTGCAGGAGAAGCTGAAAATATGGGGCTTGCAATCAACTGTTGTTAAATCTCTTTTTATATGTGAAATTGCTATGGAATACATGTTCGTTAACCACCTAAAACGTCATTGACGTGGTATATTTATGTCAGCTTTTGAAATTATACATCTTGTTTCTAGTCGAACAAATGTTGTTAGGAATATATCTTTCTTGGCTATCTTAGAACTTCGTTGCTGCAAAATATCGAACCAATTTTTAAAGATTCAAGCTTTGTCTTCTAATCAAGCAAATACTATTCAAAAGTTATGTTTGTGACTCAAACTGCATAACAATCATATTAACATTACTTTCTGTGTGGCCATCTGTATCAGAGGCAACTTTCATGAGATTTCTGCTATTTCTGCTATTTTTCTTTTTTTGTCCATTTTCATGACATTTACAGATTACTGAGGCAATGGATGTTAGAACAAGAATTGGCCTTCTGAATGCAATGGTGGGAAAAGTTGGGAAAAGAATGGATGCTCTTTTGATTCCACTGGAATTGCTGTGTTGTATATCACGTACAGAGTTTTCTGACAAGAAGTCATATATCAAATGGCAAAAAAGACAAGTAATCTCTCTCTCTCTCTCTTTCTCTCCCTCTCTCTCTCCCCCTCTCTCTCTCACGCATCCTGTCTAATTCCGGATATAGCTCAAATACATGTGCAGAGATCCAGTTCAAATCAGTTTATTTAGTTGGCGCAAGTTGTGATGTTCAAATTATTTAACATCAAGATTTTGTTATTTTCAATTTTGTGTCAGTTCAGCTAAATGTGATGGAGGAAGGCCTTATCAATCATCCTGCTGTAGGATTTGGAGAATCTGGCCGCAAAGCAAGTGAGTTAAGGGTGCTGTTGGCAAAGATTGAGGAATCTGAGGTACGCATTTAGTGTTCAATGGCAGAAAAATTTTACTCTATTTTGTTTGTTTGTTTGTTTTGGTTACTCTCTTTTGTCATGAGAAAAGTTGTTATTGAGTTGGCTTTATGCTTAGTTCTATTTTAAACATTCTTTTACTACTACTAATGGTACCTGCATCCGCTTAAGTTAGTTTCTTAAACAAAACAAGACCATTCTTTATGTTCCCATTTTCAAAACTTGAATGCTCCACCTGTGCAATAACCTTCTTAGCTATTCAGATCTTCTGTCTAAAGATTAGTTTCTTGATCATCAAGTATTAGTCCACCTAAATATTGGATATGTTGGTTAGCCATTACCATGAGGTCTTGTATCTTCAACATCAAATGTCTTCTTATTAAAACTCTTCATATGATCCATTTATGACTCATCAGCTTCCCTCAGCCTAACCCCAAGAGTTATAGCTTTCAGGTTATCTGCATGCAAAGGGAAAGTCTTTTCTTCAAGCTATGTGCTTACATTCAACTGTGAAAGTAGAACCCTGTTTTTAAATTAAAGGCGATTTCCATCCAGTTCTTTGAAAAACACAAGTAGTTGTCTCTCTATACTTGTAGCTAGCTACATGAATAAATTAACATAATGAATCACCGGCGTATGCCTCGGTATTCAACTCTAGTGTATTTCCTTTTGTATCAGATGCTTACACCCTCTGCTGGTGAGCTTCAGCGGACAGAATGTTTAAGATGTCTGAGAGATGTTGCTACTCCCCTTGCAGAGAGGCCTGCTCGAGGTGACTTAACTGGTGAAATATGCCATTGGGCAGATGGTTATCACTTAAATGTTAGATTATATGAAAAACTGCTTCTCAGCGTATTTGACATTCTTGACGAAGGAAAACTTGCAGAGGTAAATGGATTCTTTAAAAGCCAGAAACTGTACAATTTTTGACGTCTCCTTTTTAGTCATATATACTTCTTACATTAGCTGAACTTATGTTCCTATATCTAGTTATAATTGATTTGTGGAAATTTAGGTTATGGTGACGATGCAGTCAACAAGCAGCTCCAGGATATATAAAATTAAAAAAAAAAATTTCCCTCTTTAAAGCTTCAACTATGCATCCCTTGAAGATAAGCAGCCTAATTAGGAGCAAAAATGCAAAATGTTTTTGTTTAGGTTCATTGTAGTTTCATTTTCTTGAGATTTAGTACTTTATAAAATTTCAGGTTTCAAGGAGTATTTTAGTCTGTTACTTGTTTGCAGGAAATTTGCAGCAATTGTGTCTTTTGAGTCTTTTTTAGTTGCTTATTACATCAGGAAATTAATTGGAGTAGGTAGCAGTTAAGGGAAATTTAAAAACTAGTTTGCTTTTCTATTTATAACAAGAAATGGAAGTTCCACATCTTTAGGAACGTTTACAGCTTTTTGATATTTATACGTTATTGTAGGCAGAGACAATGATGGTAAAGAATGAATTATTTGTTTATTAGTTTTTTCGTTCTTCTTCCTCAAAATCCAAAACCCCATCTTACCTTTTTTGCCCCACTGTTCATGGGTATCGTTTACAGCCCTAAAATAGTCCCAAGACTCTCTCATTCTTCTGCTAGCGCTAGTAGGCTAGATCACACCTTTCTTGTCCTACATTAGGTGGATGCAAATTGCTTATCTGTAGTTTCCTAGAATGACTTTGAAGATTAATTTGATTATTTGATTATGCATTATCTTGTCTTCAGGAAGTGGAAGAAATCTTGGAGCTTTTGAAGTCCACTTGGCGAATTCTGGGAATCACAGAAACCATCCATTATACTTGCTATGCATGGGTGTTGTTTCGTCAGGTTTTTAAACTAAACATTCTTTCCTTAGTGCAAGGCCTTGAATAGTCATTTGCATCTTGGCCAAATGGTTAACCACTAATTTTTTGTCCATCAAATTGTTGATCATGCATAAGATGGATTTAGCTCTTTCTTTCCTGTTTTGCTAGTGAAGTACAAAAGCAGTTGTTGGGCCGTTGTCATCTATGAGCTTTCACAATGCAAGTTATTTTGCAAATCATTTAATGCATGATAAAAACAGGATTATATTGTTGAATATATCATTAACTTCTTATGACAAGTTTGTAGCAAATTCCTTTGTCTTTTTGTTAATCATTTCCGCTTTTGTACATCAGTGCTTTTTATTACCCTTGATTGATTGGTCCTGACACCCTCCTGAAAAGATGTTGCTTAGTAACTTGTAAAAGTGTTTTGTTTCCATAATGTCTAAAACACCTCATTGTGCATTACAGTTTGTTCTCACGGGCGAGCGAGGGTTGTTGCAACATTCTATTGAACAATTGAAGAAAATCCCTTTGAAGGAGCAGCGAGGATCACAGGAGAGGTTGCACTTGAAAAGTTTGCTTGGAAGAGTTGAAAGTGAGAATGGAGTTCAAGAGATGACGTTTTTACAATCTTTCTTACTACCAATCCAGAAATGGACTGATAAGCATCTCGGAGATTACCATCATCATTATACTGAGGTGTGCTAATAAATCATTTGATCCTTCACATCATTCTTTTTCTTTTTTGTTTGTGTAACCAATGTGCCTATTCATCTATTCATATTGTCAATGAAGTTCTAAATGACAAGTTGGCATAAACGATTAATCTTTATTTTATATTTTTTCTTCTCTATGTTTTTGCAGAAGCTTCAGGGTCTGGAACATTTGCTAGTATAAAGTTTTCTTTTGATGACTGTACACCTTCAAAGTAGGTTTAAAATAATTTAATAGATGCAAAAAGCAGTAAAGCAGCATGTCTCTTTTAATTGCAGAAGAGAGGGGGTGGGGGAGAAGGCTTTTGATGGGATTTAGAAGATCTGGTTCTAACTGAAATTAAAGCAAGTATCATGCCTCATTTATGGCATATACTGGTTGAAAAGTTAATCTATAATTTCTTTTGATGATTAATTTTAGTTGTATCTCTTTCATATTTAAGAATACAATGACAAATTGGATTTCAGATTTAATACCAGCTGTCAGGAACGTGATAAGAAAAATTTGATAGTTCTGATATCTTTGTTTCATCAGCAATTATCAACATTATGTTCGTATGCTTTGTGATAGTTGTTGCTTGAGCAGGTGCTTTCACTGTTTGAAGCATTAGCAACTAAACAATTCTTCTGGGTTTTCTGACTGGTTCTTAAAATATGGTTGGTCTTTTGATCCAATTTTGGAATTTCATTTAGGACTATAAAAAAAACATGAGACTTGCTACCTTCTTCCATACTGTAGAAAGAAAAGAGGAAAATGATATATCAAGAACAGAGAAGTTGTTTTCTGAGTATTAGTTACCACCTATTGAAGCTGAAGCACTGATTGACCATTTTTATTTTCTATTCAGAAAAACATTTAACGTTCGAGGTAAACAAAGTGTGATCATTGTCAATTTGAAATGATTTACATTCAATGGAGAAAAAGTGACAGCTTTTTAGGATTAAATTCTCTATCTCCTATCTTAACTCTTTATTCCAGGTCTGATGCATGTATTGACATTTCTCGTTAATCTTATTCAATCACAATTAGACTTTTAGAATGTTTGTTCTTGTTGTATTTAATTTCTAATCTTCTTTTTGGAAAAGTGCTTTTCTTTCTCTATGCATTTTCAGATGCTCTTATTTTCACTGCTGAAAAAAAAAACTTACATTTGTATTCTACCTTTTAGGCCACAGCAATGATGGAGAGTGTATTAGTTGCAGCAATGGTTGTTCGAAGACTTCTTTGTGAAGAACCTGAAATGGTATTTGTCCACGATGTTTCTCAAAGATTGAGTTCAAAATTAATCAGCTGAAGAACAGTTTTATGTTGCAAATACAACCTGTTGGATCTAGAAGCACTTGACAATTTTTTGGCACTTCCTGCAGGCAATGTACACTGGACCTGTCGCAGATACTGAGCAGATAGAATCATATGTTTTGTCATCCATTAAAAGTGCATATGTGAGGGTGAGTTGTTCAATTTTCAGCTGAAATATGTCTGGTTTCTTCAGTCGGGTTGTTTTCTTTATTTCCTTTCTTTTTTGGGAGATGGGATTAATGGGTGGGTTTTGGCCATCCTAAAGTTAAGGACCCTGGTCGTTTGTATGGTTCCCTTCTGTATCCTGTTTGAGGCCACAATGGGATGATAGGTTATAGCAGAAAATCAGCTAGGCACTAGGATGTTGCTTCAAATTGCTTGAAAGAAGGGAACACACTGGCCGACTTCTGAACAAGGAAGTTATTACGGCTGAAAGTCTAAAGAATGGAAATTTATGGAAATCATTGCTTTGCACGTTCTACATTTGTCGATAAGTGAAAATTGGAGGCATGTTTAAAGAGAAAATAGAGGCATGTTTCAAGAGAAATTTATGAATTTAAGAGATGCCAATACCCATTGGTATTTCACCAGCGTAGTGTTTCCCTCTTTCATTTTTTGGTTTCAACACTTGATGAGTGATCAAACAGCCTTTGAGTCAGGTTTATTTGCACATGACTTTTATATGACAGTCTGGCTTTGTTTGGAATCAGAAAAATAGTGCACTGAAGAATGCCCTCTAATTGGCTGGTACCAAACAAAATTGTCTGTTGTCACTTTTTATGCAGATAATTAAGGATGTTGAGACGATGTCTGATGTAACACACGAGCATCCGTTGGCATCACTTGCAGAGCAAACAAAGAAACTTTTGAAAAAAGATGCAACTATGTATATGCCTATCCTATCTCAGAGGCACTCAAATGCAACTGCTGTTTCTGCCTCTCTCATTCACAAGCTTTTTGGAATCAAATTGGTAAGCTGATGCATAGTTAGTATATGAATGTTCTATGGTAGCATATATCTTTATGCATCTGGAACCACAGAGGCTTAACAATTACTTTCTTCAGAAACCATTTCTCGATAGTGTTGAACATCTCACTGAAGATACTGTAGCTGTATTTCCTGCTGCTAATAGCCTTGAGCAGTATGTAATAGAAGTCATCATGTCAAACTGCAACGAAGAAACTGGAGAAATGTATTGCAAGAAACTAAATTTATACAAGGTAAGTATGTTGTTTCAGCGAAGTAGTAGTAAAATTCTTCTGGTTTGATTAGTATTTTGGTGTTTTACTATCTGATAGGATTTTGTTTCCATACTAAAAGAACTCAAGATGTAGTCTTGAGCTAAAAGCCAAAACCTTTAAGTGGACAAGTTTGATTACTGTTGCTCTTAAGTTCTCATTTCTGAAGTTTTGAAAGGCAGCTTCATAGAGTTGTAGTACTTTTTCAGGGTTTAAATACTCGCAATTAGTAGCTCAGCCTTTGAATGCTTGGTATGAGGCAGAGGTACCTTTTCTTTTGTGGGTGAGGGTGGGAGGGCACTAGTCATGGATTTTCACTTTTCAAACTTATTATATTGTTGCCTGTAGAATTGGAAATTTCTCGTTATATATTTGTAAAATGTAAGCTATGTTCCGAAAATTTTATTCACTAAATGCCCCCCCCCCCTTTCCCCCCCAACCCATTCCTCCAAAAAAAAACAAAAAAGAAGATTACAAGTCATGCCCGTCAACCTTGTGCACTAAAGTGGACGAGCTTTCCTATCCTAGCAAACAGTTGGGAAACAAGGGGGCCAATTACTTTTTGGACAAAGCCCTTTCCTATTCAGTATATTCCTACCACATTCAATCTAAACGGGAGTCCCACTGCAGTAAAGATTTCATCTGGATAAGATAATTCATAGTGCTATTTAAATATGAAGTGGATAACCAAATACTCCTTTAATCACAATTCCAGAAATATGTAATTCTATTGTTGGAGGCACTTGCTACTAGGTAAAGCAACTGAAGATTGCTTTAATTGAACAAATTAAACCCTTTGCTGACTTCATATTATTAAAAGCATCAATTCCACTTAAAGCTTAAGTACATCATTCAAAAATCTTCTTGTTTTATATTAAAAATTAGAAACACCCTCTTACCTTCATAATTAAAAAGAAAAATGAAATTAATTGATAAAGGACACATGCATTCATTGTGCACTGAAGTAGCAATGCTTGTTCTCTAAAACATTCTTCTCCCTCTGTCCCATTTCATTAGCTATGGTTTTTATTTTGGTGATGTACCAAATTATTTGTCATGGTCTGAAAAGGAAATAAAGAAGGACCAGCTTCCCCCTGTTACCTTTTGTACCTTTTCCTAAAAGAGCAATGATGTCATGTTTTATTAATACTCTAACAGAGCTTTCTAAAATTTAAAATGTCAAAAGCAAAAATTTTTAAAAAGAGCATTAGAATCAAATTCCAACATTTAATACTCTAATAGTTAAAAAATTCAGAAGAAACTAATGAAGTTTGAATATAAATCTAGGTGCTATCATGGAAAGAGTTTATTGCTAGTTGGTCAAGCATCAAATGTCTTGAACTGTGTACAAAGTTGACCGTGACAAATAAGACAAGACGGAGAGAGTAACAATAACCTTTTGAGATCTGAACAAAAAATTGTAGAGTCTGAGTATGTAATTCAGAGTCACGTGACTTGTCTAGTTGTCCAAAATTTTGGTAATATATGCTGATAAACATAATTCTATTTGGATAGCATCTCAGGCAACTCAAGGACTTTGATGCCTCTGTTTGGTTGGCTCTTTGTTTTGCTATTGGTATGCAAAAACTGTAGGTCAGATGATATGATTTCAGATGAGTGATTGCTGTAAATCACACAAATGCTCTCTGTTGAATGCAATGGGCAATTTAGAAAATGATGTCCACATCTATTGTAGTTAAATGTTTGAATTTAGACTAAGGAATTCAGATGAGTAGGGAGATTGCTGTTTCCTGGTACAGGTTCCCGAGTACTCTGTGTGTTGCTTTTGTTGTTTTCCATTCACATTGTTACTTTTTATAAAAATATGGTATTCTGTATAAAAAATAAGTGTTCTATGTTGTGAAAGAGCTTGTATTGAAGCCTTTTCGTTTTCATCAAAACTATGCAGTAGGGTTTTCCAAACAATTGCTTTTGTGAATAAGGATAGCTAGTATGTAGTTAATGCCTATGTGCATGTCATGAACTGATGCTGAATTTGCTGCTGTTAACAGGTATTTTGGGAGGAAAACATCTAGTCACTGTATTATGAGTGACCAACTAGTATTTATAGGAGTACAAACCTAATAAACTATTTACAAGAATACCCTTACTAATTTATTACCTACAAGAATACTTATATTCTCTTAACATTCCCCCTCAAGTTGGAGCATATATATCATAAGCACCCAACTTGTTACAAATGTATTTCACCCTAGAACCCCCTAAACTCTTGGTAAACACATCAGCCAATTGATCTACAGACGGTACATGAGATGTCTTGATGACTCCGTCAAGCAATTTCTCTCGAATGAAATGACAATCAACTTCAATATGTTTTGTCCTTTCATGAAACACTGGATTAGACGCAATATGAACAGCTGCCTGATTATCACACACTAAATTCATAGGCTGTTTATGCTCAAACCCAATTTCAAGTAACATGCTCTTCAACCAAACCAACTCACACAGTGTGAGCCATAGCGCGGTATTCAGATTCTGCACTTGATCTGGAGACAACTGTTTGCTTCTTACTCTTCCACGACACTAAATTACCACCAACAAATACACAATATCCTGTGGTCGATCTTCGATCTGAGGCAGAACCAGCCCAATCTGCATCACTATATCCTTCAATATCAGTGTGTCCATGATTTTGATACAGCAACCCTTTTCCAGGAGCACTCTTAAGATACCTGAGAATCCGTATAACAGCATCCCAATGACTAGTACGAGGGGTATCAAGAAATTGACTCACAACACTCACTGCAAACGAAATGTCAGGTCTCGTTACAGTGAGATAATTTAATTTACCCACAAGTCTTCGATATTGCTTAGGATCATCAAGTAATGCACCTTGATCTCCTTGCTAATTTCACATTGGGATCCATAGGAGTATCCACAGGTCGGCAACCTAACATCCCAACTTCACTCAACATATCGAGTACATATTTTCTTTGACATAAATAAATCCCATATTTAGACCGAGCTACCTCAATACCCAGAAAATACTGTAGATGACCTAAATCCTTTGTCTGAAAGTTTGCCTGCAGATTGGATTTAAGTTTCTGGATCCCCACAACATCATCACCTGTAATCACAATATCATCCACATAAACAACTAATAAAATTTTACCAGCATTAGAATGCCGATAAAATACAGAGTGATCTACTCCACATCTTGTCAGACCGAACTCCATGACAACACTACTAAACCGGCCAAACCAAGCCCTCGGAGACTGTTTCAATCCATATAAGGATTTTTTCAAACGACAAACCAACCGCGGATTCTCCCCCTGAACAACAAATCCAGGAGGTTGTTCCATATATACCTCTTCTTCCAAATCTCCATGCAGAAATGCATTTTTCACATCCAACTGATGCAATGGCCAATTATAAGTTGCTGCCAAAGAGATAAGAAGACGAACAGAGGTAATCTTTGCAACAGGAGAAAATGTTTCTAAGTAGTCTACTCCATACACCTGAGTAAATCCTCTAGCTACCAGACGAGCCTTCAATCTATCAATAGAACCATTAGGCTGCACTTTTATAGTGTACACCCATTTACAACCAACAACAGGCTTACCTGAAGGACGAGGGACAAGATCCCAAGTACCATTTTGTTCCAAAGCAGACATCTCTTCTTGCATAGCTAATCTCCAACCAGGATGATTAAGAGCATAGGTAATAGACTTAGGAATGGAGATAGAATCAAGGGAAGCAACAAAAGAAGAATATGACATAGAGAGACGAGAATAAGAAACAAAATTAGAAATAGGATGGGAAGTACAATGTCTCTTACCTTTGCGTAAAGCAATAGGAAGATCTAACTCAGAGGAGGGCGTCATACCTGGATTTGAAGATTGAGAGTTAATTGGTGAAGTGCGTGGCATATCAGGAACTTTCTCAACCATGGAACGACGAGAGTAAACTTGAAGATGAGGACGAGATAATCGAGCTATGGAATCTGGTGGACTAGATAACTCAGGTAATAAAGGGGAAGGGACTGGTAAAACAGGAGAAGAAAAAGAGGGACACTGGTCTAACTCACAAGGCATACTGTGTTTGATAAAATATGGAGTAGATTCAAAGAAAGTAACATCAGCACAAGTAAAAAATCGATTTAAAACTGGACTGTAACATCTATACCCTTTTTGCGCTCGTGCGTATCCTAAGAAAATACACTTAATAGCACGAGAATCTAATTTATCCACCCCGGGAGTAAGCTGATGAACAAAGCACACACATCCAAAAATACGAGGAGGTAATTTAAACACAGGTTCATGAGGAAAAAGAATGGAGTGAGGTAATTGACCTCCAAGAATATTAGATGGCATGCGATTAATTAAATAACATGCAGTTAGAACTGCATCACTCCAAAATTGTTTGGGCACATTCATGTGCAACAACAATGTTCGAGCAATTTCGATTAAATGTCCAATTTTTCTTTCAGCAACTCCATTCTGTTGTGGAGTGTGAGGACAAGAGAACTGATGAATAATACTAGATTTAGTCATAAAGGTATTAAAAGGAGTGGAAAAATATTCTTTCGCATTATCACTGCGAAGTATACGTACAGGCACACCAAATTGATTCTTTATTTCTGTAACAAATGCACAAAAAATGGAATATAGTTCTGAACGATCTTTCATTAAATAAAGCCATGTAACTCTTGAAAAATCATCAACAAAGATTACAAAATATTTAAAACCTAACTTTGAAGTGACTCGACTAGGACCCCAAACATCAGAATGAACTAACAAAAAGGGTTCAGAAACCCGTTTATTGACTCTAGGAGCAAAAGAAACACGATGATGCTTCCCAAACTGACAAGACTCACATTCTAACGAAGACAACTGACTCAAAGTAGGAACTAACTTTTTCAAATTTTGTAGAGACGGATGACCCAAATGACAGTGAATTTCAAGAGGAGAAACAGTAGCAGAACATGCAATCGGACTATTAGAGTTGAGAAAATAAAGACCATTATGCTCATGCCCTCCACCAATCATCCTCTTTGTTTTCAAATCCTGAATGACAACAGAATCAGGAGAAAAAGTAATTGAACACTGTAGAAATTTAGTGAGCTTACTAACAGACATTAGATTAAAGGGCAAATCGGGTACGTAAAGAACAGAAGACAGCAGAAGAGATGGATTAATTTCTACAGTGCCTAGTCCTTTAACTTTAGTGGTAGATCCATCAGTTAAAGTAACATGAGGAAAGGAAGCAGACTCTTGAAAATTAGAAAAGTTTTTAGAGGTACCTGACATATGATCAGTAGCCCCGGAATCAATAATCCATGAGTCATTACCTTTTTGTGCTAAAGAAGCAGAGGGAAGAGATGCGTGATTTGTAGTTTGGTACTGTAGAAATTTAACATAATCTTTCTCGGATATAGTAACAGTCTTCTGGGAACTCGATTCAACTTGGTCAGTGGTAACCGCATTAATAAACCTTTCAACCATAGCGAATAGCACTTTAAACCAAAGAAAGGGTCAAAACTCGAGATGAACAGTGCGCGTGTACAGTATGCATGAACAGTAACAGCGTGGAACAGTATGCGTGAACAGTACTGCGCGTGAACAGTAACAGCGTGAACAGTACTTTGCTAGATGTTTAACCCTAATCCTAGAACCTGGCTCTGATACCATGTTAACAGGTATTTTGGGAGGAAAACATCTAGTCAGTATATTATGAGTGACCAACTAGTATTTATAGAAGTACAAACTTAACAAACTATTTACAAGAATACCCTTACTAATTTATTATCTACAAGAATACTTATATTCTCTTAACAGCTGCTAATGACTTGTCAGTATTAGAGGCATGATTTGATAGTCAACTGAGTGTAATATGATCTTCGGCTTATAGCATCATCTGTTCCTAATCAATTGTGCTTGACTACTTAGTCAAAAAAATTGGCTACTTCAGTTTTTAATTGCATACCGTATTTGCACAATTTTTTGAGCATATCCAGACATCAGTACATATAAAGGGAAAAAATGTACTTGTGGCCTTTTCTGTTCCCATTTGATGTTTATTCTGTGTTCTTAATGGTTGCTTGAAAGAATGTTGCTTCTGATGCTTTCCCATATGAGCAAACTTCTTTTCCATGTTGTGGTTATTGATCTTCTGCAGTCTTGTCTTTTGACTGTTTGATATGGTTTCCTTTACTCTGTCCAGATCGAGACTATATCTGGGACACTGGTGCTGAGATGGGTGAATTCGCAACTTGGGAGAATTTTAAGTTGGGTTGAGCGTGCTATTGAACAAGAGGTGATCCATTTATAGTCTGTCTCCTTTTCTAAAAGATGCATTTGTTGGATTCATGCTGTCTACTTCATGTTTAGTCATAACTTGTAAGCAGGTAAGGGGACAAAGTGTGATGTTTAAGCCAAATGTTTGGCTTTATCAAGTGTTGGTAGTTGATTTTGAAAAACTGTGGTTCTGGCTGATGCTCCTCCTTGGCCAGGGAAAAAATGGTGTTAATTTATGTCAATAAGGGCAATTAACATAGAGATGCAGATTTCCATTCTTGAAACTTTTATTGACATATGTCATATGGGAGTTATTATTTAGGTGCATTTTTATCAGTGTTACTAAACATATGATCAGCCCCTACCCCCTTGTAAGGTTGGGAGTCCTCGCATTAACTTAAAAAAAAAAAGCCTAAAAAATTTTTTTCATCACCGAAAAGAGAAGATTCTTTCCTTTTCCTTTTGGTTGAAAGTTAAGGAAATAAGGAAATATTGGATTCAAGAGATAATGGTAATTTGTTTTGGATTCATGAGTTAATAGTAATTTGTTCTTCTATCTTTTTTTGGGCAAAGTTGGCAGTAGAAAATCTTTGGTGAGAACTTTCTTTCCATATCTCAAGATTATGAGCGAAAAGCTTTGTAAGTGATCTTGAGGGAGTAGAGGAAAAGATCACAATTTGGTGTCTGAAGAGGGATTGGTGACAAGGAGGGAGGGAGACTCTGGAGGCTGTGATTTGGTCTAGCAGGGTACTTGGGAGGGGGAAGTTGGAGCTTGGAATGGGGTGGAAGAGAGGCTTTGACAAACTCCAGGGGAAGGTGGTTAGGGAGAAATAGCTGGACGTCTGGAGAGGGTGCGATCAGAGGGGTGGGACTAGGTAGTCATAATGATCCTATTGGTTTGTATACATGCATACAGAAGGAAAATACAGAGTTCGTGAGAAAAATTTGGAGCAGGGATTTCATTGGGGATTAATTTCAATACTTGTGAAACAATCCCCCAATTAACAAACAATTTCATTCAATGCTTTAAGATGTTTGTCACTAAAATTTGGGGAAGGGATCTCATTGAAGACATTAAAATCAATGCTCAAGCAACAATCCCCTATTTATTTTGTTTTTCTTGGTTTTGTTCATAATGGTTCTTAAGCATTGACAGGGAAACCAAAGATAAATGTATCAAATACTCCCCTAAAGATTTGCTTTTGTTTATGAACTGTTTATTTCTGTTAGCCGCTTTCTTTTCCTGAAGTTTCTACTTTGTGTGGAGTAATTTTCTTTAAGATTTCTTCAGAGATGGGTCCCTGTGTCACCTCAACAAAGGCATGGAAGTTCAATTGTTGAAGTCTACAGAATTGTGGAAGAGGTTCCCTCTTGTCATCCTTTATTTATGTAGATAGTCTCCTCTTGTCTACTCCTCCATTACCAACATGGAGCACTTTCCTGTTATTAGCTGGATTTTGTAGTTTGATATGATAAGAAATTGAGAACGGATACTATGAGTTGTACTTGCCAGGCACAGAATGGACAAAAGGGGATATGCTTTTTTCTTTCAATGTTAGGTTATACAAATCCTTTAATACCTTGACAAATTTACATTTATACACATCCTTTTTCCAGCATCAAGATAGCTGCAAGGCTCCTTCGCCGTTTTTCTTTGAGATCACTGCAATTTACAGTTTCCCGAGAGAATAGAAGCTTTAATTGGCTTCTGGTAAACAAAATGGCTTCATTTTGGCACTGCAGATTAAGTTTGATTTTCCACAGTTTTTACTTTTCTTCATCGGGTACTATACACACAAGAAACACAAAGGCCTGATAATTTACGAATGAACAACAAAAGCACAAATGAAAAGCAACAAGGCCTGCAATAATCAACTCTTCAAATGATTAGAAAATTTTTATCTGTAGCAATTGCAAGTATAAAAAAGAAATTAGACACAGCTGAAATTTGTTTAGTACACTGCATGAAATGAGTCATTGCCCAAACATAAAGCAAATTGCTAACTAGACTTGCTTTTCCATTGGAATAATAGATACAATTACTGTTTTCTTTGTCAAGACATGGGTAGCCACTCTAGGCTCAAAGTCTTAAACTTCTTTCAGCAATGTGCCTTGTTTAACCAGAACTCTGATTGCTGTGCCTCATTGAACAAAAGTATGTGGTCATTTTAAGGCCCACAGAGCAGTAGAATTTGAAGATTTCAGCTATCTCAGACTTTCTCTCCCATTAGTCATTTAATATGCTTTACTACATACATCTTTGGTTATATCCTAACAGATCAGATACTGAAAACCAATTACTTTCTTCTTGTATTGCAGACAGTTGATCAATTTTTTGCTCTGAAAGTCCCAATGAGGTCTAGTGAACTAAGCAGCCTCCTTCGTGGCATTGACAATGCATTTCAAGTGTATGCAAGGAGTGTGGTGAATCAACTAGGTATAATCCAACACATTGAAGTGGATGTACATATTTTAAGAGAATGTTTTGCACAGTTGTGCAGATTTTTTTGTCCTAATTCTTTCTTCCACGAATTGCAAATTTTAAATTGTTAAACATTTCTAGTTTTACAATAGCCTTAGGTATGAAAATCTATCCCTAATTCAGTAGCACCCAATACCACCCTAGTTACTGTTCCCTCTTTCTTCTCCAGGGTTTGGGTACCTCTAGAATCATACCTAATCTACATCAGTGCTGCTAATTATGACCTCACCACTGTTGGACACCCACCACTAATTAGTTTCTTCTGCTGTTGCTGCTGTTGAGAGACAAAATGTCCCACATTGGTTTCCAAGGGTTTTCAGCTAAATTAATAAGGCAACTTCAGTCATCACCAATTGGTTTTGAGATGGATACCCAAGTTCTTTGTTACGGTTAGGGGTGGGCACAAAAACCCGCCGATCCAAAAACCCGATAAACCCGATCCAATCCGAAAAATAGGATATCCGATCTGATTTTTCTTAGCGGGGCAGATGCGGGTTGGGTAACCCGCAAAAGACGGATACGGATACGGATCAGGAAAATAAAAATCGGTGGGTACTCAACCTGCAGGGTATATTATATAAATATTAAAAAATTAGGGCTCATTATTGGCACACAACCTCATATTCTAATCCCATATGATCCGCCTCTCCTCATCTTGTCTAAAAAAAGCGAATATTCTTGGTGAAACCTGAACCAAATGAACAAAACAAAGAAAATTTTGTGAAACTCTATCATAAAAATTGTTCATCCCTTTCATCCTTTTTCATTTTTATTCTACCTCCATCGATCTTTCCTGCAAATTTTTCATCAATTCAATCAAAGATTTGTGTTTGGAGCTCCAATTTTCTGTTAACTAGATAATTAAAACATTTGTGTCTTTCATTTGTTTATTTATTTTATTGCAATTATGTCTCTTAAATTTGTCTCCTTTATTTTAGTGCAAGAAATTTATTTTTCTTTTTCATCACCTTTAATGCCATAAGGTCTATTCCAAAGATGTAAGCAAGTTGGGGAAAAATTTTCAAGATTATTTTGGTTATACTTTCTCCAAAAATTATTAGCTCTGTTCAATTCTTTTTCGGACTTGATTCCACAATTGACTCATTTGGGATACAGTCTTGTACCATAACATCCTTAAGGAAGCTGGGAAAGTTGCCAAATACTTATTATCCTTGTGTTTGTTATGTTGTAGAAGGATGAAATGTATGAGAATGGTGATGTACTCAAAATTATCATGAAACTTCATTTTGTCTATTAGATATTATAATTCTAATATGTACTAAATTTATGAGATCGGTTTGATTATTGGATGAAATGTGTGAGAATGGTGATGTATGGATTTTGATTACAATATCTTTACCAATATTAATTGGAAAGCAGTTTTTTTATTGGAAAACATGTTGATATTAAGTGAAAAGCAATTTTTTTATTGGAAAATAGTTTTTTTTTTAGGGGTGGGTACCCTATGATTTGCCCCTTTTTTTTGGGTACCCGAAGACATTAGGAGCGGGTTAGAGTCGCAAAATGGCTGATCCGATATATCAGGGTCGGATCAGCCAAATCATGTTAGGGACGGGTACCCGACCCGTGCCCACCCCTAGTTATGGTATTTGAGGGATTTATTCATCAACCCTCTTATAGTTCACCATGTCTCGATTCTTTCTTACAGGCCTAGAGGAGTTCTAGAGCTTCAATCACCCATACCCTCAAGCCCTATGTTGTCAACAATGTTTCATGAGCCCGCTTCAAATTTCAATGGCTGTGGCCAGTACGAAGTCAAGTGTGAGAGAGGCTGTAAAGGGACAATATGCCCCACAATGGTTTCGCAACGATTTCCAGCTAAATTAATTAGATCCTGGGCCACTCCTTTTGTTGCCAATTGGCTTTAGTTGGAAGTTGAACTTTTTGATAGCTGCCAATTGGATCTTATATCAAAAAATGCATTGATTTTTGCCACCTAGACTGTAGTTGAAAGTTATTTCGTAACTACCTAAATTCATGTTTCTCCTTTGTTGACATTTGTGACTATAACATTTGCAATACATTAGCGTCATAAGATAAGAGTTTTTGTTTTCAATATAAGATAACAATGTAGTGTCAAGAAGCTACTAAAACTATCTTGGCTTTTAAGTTATGATCGATTTCAGCAGACCAGGATGCCCTTTGTCCAATTGTTTATGCTGAAGATTATGGATTTGCATGTGCACAGAAGGATGGATTAAAAAAAGCCTCTGTAGTTGTCTCCAGCTGAATTGTTTGGGGATGAATTTACAGAAGATTTCCGGGCTATGACTTCCATATCACCCTTATTTCTGTTCATTGAACTGAAGCAAAATGATCTTTAAGCATGTTGCAATATTTTATCCATTTTTGCTCTGATTATTAAGCTTCTGAATTTAATGTTATATTATCCATACAATTCTTAAGACCAATTTTGTTATTCTTGTCTGTGTTTATATCTTTGCCATCATGGTTATTGTTACTATCTTGCCCTTGCAGCCAAGAAAGAAGATGTTATTCCTCCTGTGCCGATTCTTACACGTTACTCTAAAGAAGGTGGAATTAAGGCACTAGTAAAAAAGGAACTGAGGGATCCAAGGCAACCTGATGTGAAAAGGTCGACTGATTATAGTGCTTTGACAACACCAACGGTTTGTGTTCAGTTGAATACACTTTACGTGAGTTCCAGGAACACCTCTTCTTCTAGCCTTGTTTTCCACTTTGTCATGTTCTTTGTTATCTTCTGGGATAAAACCTGCCGCAGTTTTTAATGGCCTACAAGACACATTTGGCTTATAATCTACACCCTGTCCTAAAAATTTTGTAATAGTCTATTTGTATCCTTCACCATGATTATCAACTGCTATTACATTGTAATGTATATCTTTCCCTACATTGTACAGTAATTTATTGTTTCCTAGTAAAATTCCTCCAAGCAATCAATCCTTGGTTCTGCATGTTCTTGCTCTTGCTTCATATATTGAGTCTAATCCAAACCATGAATTGGTCTTTTTGCTTTGTGGAAATTTACATTAAAAGATAAATTTCGAATCTAGATCTTTCAAAAAATAAAAATTAAAAAGGAGTTTGCTTTGCAGAAAAGCCTAGAGATCTCCCGAAGTAAAATTTTTATACTCCTCGAAAACGATTCAAATTTACAATAACAATGGAAATAAGTGACAACTAGCGACATTGTCAAGAGGTTATAAGTCTCATCCCAAGGAGGTCTTGATATTGTTGTGAAGGGCAGCCAAGGTTGAGGTCCTTAGAGTACAAGGGTCAAATAGTTTGTGACATCATTTGAGTATGTCAAGATATTTTATACCGGAGTTCCCAGCCCAAAAGGTCTTAATCCAGTGATTTAAAGCTGCCAATTTTGAGGTTCAGGGAGTAAAAGGTCCTCGATTCAATTCTGACTAGAACTTCAGATTGTTCCATTTAATGATATGTGGCATATTAGTCTAACTACATATCAGTTTTTGTCCAATTATTTGCAGAAAATTTTGTCCAATTATTTTCAAGTTTTGGTAAGCCATGGAACCAAGTAAAAGACAAGAAAACTCAGATCCCTTATTCCAAGACAGCCACATGCCATGTATCCATACTGGGGATTCCTTGCTAAGCAATTGCTCTCAACAGTTTTACCTGATTGCTCATGAGCAACAAACTTCTAAAATTAACCCCATCTCTCCTCATATATAGTCTACAAATTGTTATGAATTTGGTAATGTGACTCGATCAATACATTCTTGGTTTATAAGATGACAGGTAGCATCAATTTCAGTAACTTCATCAATATATCTTTGTCATTGAATGGGGGAAATTGATATGGGTGCAGCACGTTATTGAAACTCTTAATGGCACTGTTATTTAGTCCCCAATTAGTAGAGTTTAGTGTATGTCGGTAAAGCTTGTGAAATAAAAAACAATTTCTGCTAATTAAGTTCAACTTTTTTTGTTTGGAACCAAACAAAAAAAAAAAAGGAAAAAATTGAGATTGGTAAACTTGCCAAGATGTCAACCTAAGTTGAAGTAAAGCCATATGTTCAGAGCTGCGAGTTGTGTACATTTATGTCCTGATAAGATGCTTAGGCTTGCCACTGTTAAGACTTCAGAAAGCACCTGGTAAATTCCTTTTGTAGATGATTTTTCATGAAGATCCAATCTAGCATGAGGAAACTGCTACCTAATTGGACATTTATTCCAAGTTTGTTTTCTGCTACTGCCTGTGCTGCTCTTCTGCTTGTCCTTATAATTCTGATTTTGTTTTCCCTTACTCTCCAATAATCCTAATCAGTTACAGTATCTGATTTTTTCACTGTCCATAGTATGCAATTAGCCAACTGAATAAGTTGGAAGATAGCATTTGGGAGAGATGGACAAGGAAAAACTACCATGATAAGTCAATAAGTGAGTATTTCTTATTAGACTTCTCTTCGTACTTTTAATCAGTGGTTTTATCAGATGACAGAATTGTTAGGTTTATTAAACAACCTTTCTGGCTTACAGACCTTGTGTATTCTGCAATTGCTACAAATGCATACTGCTGCTTCTGTTTTTCTTTTGCAATTTATGCTTATGTTTGGTTTGGCATGGTAGGGAGACCTACAGAAGAAAATTTAAGAAGTTCCACACAGAAAGAGACTTTTGATGGCAGTAGAAAAGATATAAATGCTGCTATTAACCGAGTTTGTGAGTTCACTGGTGAGCATCTTGGTGCTTTTGGTTATGACCCACACTTTGTAGACTGTAGTCTTATTTGTTGTTTCCTATTTTTGCAGGAACTAAAATAATTTTTTGGGACCTCAGAGAGTCTTTTATTGACAATCTTTATAAGCCAACTGTTTCTCAGTGTAGGTTTGAAACATTGATTGATCAACTGGATTTGGTATGCCCTTGTCTCTGTTGTGCTATTTCCTATTGATATGTAGGATCAGCAGATGAAATGAAAATGGAAAAGGACCAATGAATGTTTGGCCATATGAGTTATTTGAAGAATTTGACCATCTCTCTCTTTCTCCTTTGATATAGCAATGGATTTTGCAAATTACCTTTCATATCTCTGTGAGTCCTTCAATAGAACCCTTTTCCCATATAGCTTAGACTATTAAAAGAATGGCCATTTCATTGTGAATCCAACTTATCTTTTGTCGTGCCTAAACCAATAGTGTATGAACTGCAAAATATAGCTAGTCTAAAGGAACTTTTGAAAATCAGGCTAATTCCCGTCTTGATTGCTGAACTCGTGTTTAGTTGCCAGACTAAGTCATTCTAGTGTACGTAGTCTGTCTACTTGTGGTATTTGGACTGCAATGGAGTGATTTTTCTAGGCATACCCTGTTTTATGTAGAAATTTCTTGAGATACATGGATCTGTTCTCAACTTGGCCTGATATGTCTTTTAATTTCCCCACATGCAATGATATTCAAAACTATTCAAAGCCTTGTTTTATTATCTTGTCCCACTTCCAGTTGTATGGTGAAGCATGAATCTAAACATCTTTTTGTTGATAATTGCTGTCTGTCGTGACAATTTCTGCTCAGCCTTCAAACTTCAGTAATTTTTTACCTTCTCTGCACAGTAGAATGAAGTTTGTCATATTTGCAAGAAAATGTGTACGTCATATTTGCAAGAAAATGTGTACGTAGTAGTACTTGTTTGTCATTAATAGATAATATAATTATGTCAAACATATGTGAATACATCTACTTTCCATCTGCAGGTACTCAATCAACTTTGTGATATAATTGTGGAGCAACTCCGAGATCGTGTTGTAACAGGTCTCCTCCAAGCCTCACTGGTATGTGCTAAATCCTTTCACTTTCATCTTTAAATGCTGAAATTTTTTAATTTATTTTTAATTTCCTTGCATCAGGATGGCTTACTCCGCGTCATTTTGGATGGAGGCCCATCACGCATTTTTACCCTTGCTGATGCTAAGTTATTGGAGGAAGATGTAGAGGTCTTAAAGGTGATAAAGGAAAATTTTGATTCAAATGGAGGAGTTGTCTTTGGCTAATAAAAAAATGGACATATATGTGTTCACTTGTATTACAACATTTTCGCTGTTTCAAGGATAGATAGATGGAACATTTAATTGAGAAAAATAAGCAATTTTGGCTGCCTATTCTCCAACTGAGCTTATTTATCTTGTAGGAGTTTTTCATCTCTGGTGGAGATGGGCTTCCTCGTGGAGGAGTTGAAAATCAAGTAGCTGGCGTACGGCAGGTGATAAAGTTGCTTGGTTATGAGGTTAGCTCTAGCAGGACCTTGTGTAGTAAAGAATGCTGCTAAAATCCATTCAATTTTGTCAGTCATAATAAAGAATTATCTGATGTCTCCATAATTAATCATAAAGCTTGTTGTGAAGTCAATACACTAAGAGCAGGAAAAAGTAGCTACAAATTCATAAGATGAAATTTGATTTCCGTGTTGGTCAATTTTTATCAGTTTTCTATTTTTCCTGAGATTTGGAATTTTGCAAGATTCTTGGACTTCAAAGTACTATAGATAATATTGCTAATGGAAGTTCCTTGAATTGTCTATCATCTTCCTATACTTTAGCTATGTACCTTCTCAAAGATCATAAAATAAGAGACTTTTAGCACAAGAAATTTAACTTTTCAGAGTGTAAATTTCAAACATCTTTTCATTCATGCTGTCTGGGAACCAAGGTTTTGTGGGAATCCAAAATCACATAATCCATGGAGTTTCATAATGCGGAAGAATGGGTGTCACTTGATTCCTTGTTTTATGCTCTAGTGCATAATCTTTTCTTTATGTACCTCATTGAAATTCTTTTACAAGATATGGGTTTTACAATAACAATCAGACATAAGATCCAGAGATTCTTTTTCCCTTAGTTAGTAGGAGACAGTTGCGTTCAATTGTTTGGACTAATAAGAAATTTAGGTCCTTTGATTGTCTAAAGACTGGAAGTTGGAATCTTGTGAAAAGAATATACCATTGCAAGGTCGACATGAATAATTCAACTACTTCGCTATGCTGTATGGTGTAAAAATAAAGTTTCCTTTTCTTAATGAAACTTATTCCTTTTCAAGGTTATTAGTGTTGAGTTCAAAAAATGAACTACAAGTACTGTCTGCTCAAGCCAAATGTGGTTAAGTTCCCTCACCCAAAAAAAAAAGGAAAAGTCAAGTTAGGCTATTTTATCAACTTCTTGCTGATTCTCCTTGTCTAATAGAATTCTGTGTTCATCATTTTCATGAATTGCAGACGCGGGAGTTGATCGAGGACTTAAAATCTGCAAGTGAATTAGAGCTGCAGGGTGGCAGGAGCAAATTGGGTGCAGATACGAAAACCCTCCTGAGGATTTTGTGTCATAGGGGTGATTCAGAAGCTTCTCAGTTCCTCAAGAAACATTACAGGATACCAAAATCTGCCACTTAGACAGATGCTATTTTTCTCAAAAATTTCAAGTGGAGTTAATAATTCATTTTGTACCTTGTAGGCTTTGCTAAGAACTGTAGTATATCTAATTGTTCTACAGTATTAAATATTCTACCCCACAATCGCTCTTTCCTTCTGGCACCCTTCAACTCGTTTATTTAGTTGTTTATTTGTTTTTTCTCTGCAGTTGTACTATAGAAGAGTTCATGTAAAAGCGTAATGGGTATTTGTCTTAATCTATGTTTCAGCAACAAGACATGGTGATGTCTTGTACAATCCTATGACCCCCATTTTCTCTTTCCCTATTGCCAGTTATTAGGAATGCTTCATAAGCTTTCGAACTGTTCTGCATTTTAACTGTCAGCTGTCGTCAGCAGTACCAGGATCTTTACGTGTAATGCATGTGCTCTTGAAAAAATTTGTGATGGTTCTTCAATTGTCTAACGTTAATGTGGATGCTTTTTGTGTATTTTAATTTCGAGGGCAGTCAACGAGGGTGGTCCTTGGAAATTGACTTAGATGGGAGGACCAATGACCTAAGGCATTACAGAGTCATGATCGAGTAACATTTTCTTAGCTGGCTGGTCGGGAAAGATTAAGTCAATTTGATCTCCATCCCAGTTCAAGCTCAAGGTACAAAGGCGAGTGGAATGTGAAACATTAATCTTTTCTATTGACATCATATCTATCAGTGGATCTTTGACTTTCGATGGTTTAGCTTTAGAATGTTTAGTGTCGGCCTTTTAAATGTTATCTTCACAAGTATAAATGCAACAGTTTTTTCTTTTTTTTCTTTTTTGTTTAATTAGGGTAAGTAGAAGGTTTTGAATTTGAAAACTCTTTTTACACTTCCCCCTCCTCGTACCTAGGGGTGGCAATGGGGCAGGGTTGGTGCGGGAGAAGGATCCCCCACCCCTGTCCCCCGCCCAATCCCTCGCCCCGCCCCCGTCCCCGCTCCCGCTCCATTTCTCCTGCAGTACTAACTTGTCATAAATATTCTCTTACAATAATACAATTGTAAACAACGTTAAATAACTGTCAAGATGGAAATAAAGTACAATAAGTCAAGTTACATTCAGTGTCGAGAAAAGGAACTGATTAAGATAATAAAGGGTTAGGAGCAAAACAGGTTGGAATTGGATAGCTTAGTCTTTGGGGGAGGGGGGGCCTTGGAAACAAATCAACAATAGTCCAAGAAATTTCTTCAGTTGTTGTGGCGATGTGGCAGTTAGCACTGACCAGCGTTGTACTTGTAAGTAAGGGTGCAACTTTGAGAAATTTAGGGCTTTGATACCAGACGGGACGAGGGGTTAGCCCCTTTAACCAAGAAAATAAAGTAAAATGAAAGCATAAGAGTTAGGAAGTGGGTTGCAGTCGGACTGCCACTAGTTAGTATAGGCGGTTGAACCAGCCATGTATAAACAAAATATAAATGAAATGTAAAAACAAGTTAGTTTGGTAGCTCAGGCGGTATAACTGACCATGGATAGTTAGCATAATCAAAACAAATAAAAACAAATGGTGGTATGTTCATATCCTATATATATATATATAGGATATATTTATATATATAGATATATATATTTTTTATTGTATGCGGGGGACGGGGTGGGGGATGGGACGAGTGTATGTTGCCCTGCCTCATTTTAAGGCGGGGAGAAATATTTTGCCCCTGTCCCATCCCCCGCCTTATTTCTATCCCGCGGTGCCTTTCAACTCATCCCTCTCCCTACTGGAATGCAATAGTTTGTTTGCAGTATATGTAAAGAATCATTAAGATAAAAACAGTGAAAAAATTTAATTTTAATTCGTTAAAGGATCTTCAGTTTTGATAAAAACATATGCAATTAAAAAAGGTGTTCAAATGTATTACCTCAATCAACGAAGAAATACGCGAATAGTAGGAGCGTTTGATGCAGAGAAAGACGAGAAATTCACTTAGTCATTCAAGTGTTCGGTTTTTAATGGTGATCCACACGAACCCTTTAACCAAAATCTTCAAAGTCGAATTAGATTAGTGTTAGCTATTGTTAGGATACCTCCGAAAAATTGATTGAGAAAAATCCAAAATTTTCATCATAAAAAACTAGCCCTATGAGAAAAATAAGAGATGTGGTTTTTTTCCTTATTTTATGGACGAATTTTGGATATTTTACTCTCAAGATTTTTTTCAAAAATCTCATAAGATAATTTGTGTATTGATTAGTCTTACTAGCAAAAGTTTAATGAGTATTTATAGATAAATAGGTTGTCCATACCCTTATGGAAACTTGAAACCAGTTTCCAATAGAATTCAACTTTCTTATTTTAATACAACATTTATATTTGGAAGAATTAAACTCATTTCCACTATAAGTCCTTCAAGATTAATTTGTCTCACAAATTAAACTATAAGTTATAAAACTTATTTTTCAAGTCCTGATGTGAATTCGAATCTCCAATCTCCCACTTTTGAAGAATCGATTTACACAAGCAGCAGAAGGATTTATCTTGACCAGGTTATAGAATAACTAGATAGAAAACCTTAACCCGATAAATCATCAAAAATGCGAATCTATTGATACTATCTCAACCTAACACCTTCAAAAGAATGTGAACTTCGGTATAGGTAGAAAGACGCCACAATCAATCATAGTCATTGATTGCTAAGCCAAACTTGAAAACGAAGGAGACACACTCACTTTATATCAAAGGAACAAGAAAGAGAAAATTCTCAAATTTTATTCATCGATGTCTAACTTTTCAAAGTTATAGTAAGGCTATTTATAGCCAAAGTACAAATCCAAACAAGTCAAGACTTAACTACTTAACTAACCAACTAAGAACTCAACTTTGATATAAGCTGGCCGACTTTATTACCCTATATGAAAAAGGCCCAAACAACTTAAATGACACTAACTATCCAACGAATCCAACAAGCATTGATCGAATTAGTTTATTCAATTGATAAAAGACTCAACTATGAAAAGACTAAAAGTAAAGAATATGATCAAGTTAGACGCGGGCACGCCTAACAAGAGCGAACCCTTCCAATGAGTTAAGAATTACTGGGTGGTTCACCAATAATGTATTGATGTAGAACAAGGCTTGACTCAACATTTTGACAGCTTCAAGTTCCCACTTGAAATTCATTTAATCCAACTAAAGAAGTTCTTAATGTATGGGACCCATTAGATTCTCAAATATGTTGACAATAAGAATGAGTCATACTTCCTAATAACAAGAACTAGATAAATTAAAACTCCTTTAATTTATTATTGATTCAACTAATCAATCAACTCATTCTTATATATCAAAATTGGCATCTAGCAATGAATCATAACCACCCATGTAATGAGAAAAGTCAAGTGGATTACTGCATCTTTTAATGAATGTTTACCATGTAATTAATATCTTTTTACTATACTTATCTCACATTAATCATGGAATTAGTCGTGCCAATTCCATTATATGATTAATGTTCTATTTTTGTGTCAAAATATAATTCCCAAAACAACAAGTATTTAAAAATACCTTTTTTGGACTCATTCACTTAGTACAAAAATTTCTTGAGTTATATTTTTACAACTAGCTATAAATGAGATAAGTCCTTTTTCACAAGAGGTGGTAAATCATTAAAGATTATTCACTACCTTTCTGTACTTCAATTATATACATGTATGTTAATGTTTTGAGCATTCTCTTTTACGGAAGTAAATATATAATATATGGTATAACTATCCATACTCAAGGTACCATGATAATTTTAAGTCAAAGGATCACTTACATAAAACGTTTTTTAGAGATATCGCTATGTGGATCAATCTATTGAATTTGATCATTCTATCAAGCATCCATATATTAGATTAGATGTCTCATACACCACAATAGATGAGGTATACTATTTTCCTAATGGAAGTGGTATAGTATATGCTAATCTAACCGTATGAACAATGTTTCAATTATGTTAATACTTTGACTAGAGATATTTAAGAATAAACTTTATATTTTATCAAATGAATATCACCATCGTAACACTTTATGATTTCATTGATCAAATTTATTCTAGGGACTTTATCATACAAGTATAGATATACAAACGATCAATATGATAAAGATGTCATTTATTAATGTATAAATAGTTCAAGTAGATATAAAATTCCTAAAAACGATTGTTTTTAGGGCATACATACTTTCAATCTCCCACTTGTACTAAATGCAATCATTAGAGAATTCAATTGATCAAGATGAATCCTATTGATATAACTAGAGTTAAACCCATGAGATATAATCCTATTGATCAAGATGAATTCAAAAAATAAATTAAAGAATTATTAGAAATTCCTTTCATAAGAAAAAGTAATTCTTCCCATTCTTCACATGCATTTATGGTAAGAAACCATTCTGAAATAGTAAGAAATAAACCTAGAATGGTGTTAATTATAAATAATTAAATAGTGAAACCATATTTGATGTATACTTTTTACCACATAAAGAAACTCTAATAAATATGAGTAAAAGAAAAAATATATATTCTAAATTTGATTGTAAAAGTGGCTTTTGGCAAATAAAAATGCATTCTGACAGTATTAAATACACAACATTTAGTACTCCTCAAGGATAATATGAATGGTTAGTTATACCGTTTGGATTAAAAAATGCCCCTCAAAATATATCAAAGAAAAATGGATAAAATCTTCAAAGATTATCCTTTCGTATATGTATGTGTTGATGATATTCTAATAGCCTCAGATTCAATAGAAGAACATTTAGAACATTTAAATATATTTTCTAATTTATGTCTAAAACATGAAATTGGATTATCAGAAAAGAAGAAAAAATATGATTAAAAGAAATTGAATTTTTATGACTAGAAATAAATGGTGAAAGAATAAAAATGCAACCACATATTTTAGAAAAAATACAAGCATTTCTTGATAAATTAGAAGATAAAAAACAATTGCAAAGATGTTTAAGAACATTAAATTATGCATCTGATTTTATCTGCAACTTAGCGGATAAAAGAAAATAATTACAAATATTGCTAAAGAAAAATAATAAATATGAATTCTTTGAAAACCATGTAAGTCTAGTAAAGAAAATAAAAAAGCAATGTAAAAATTTACCATTTTTAACTTTACCATCTGATGAAGATAATCTTATATTAGAAACTGATGCTTTCAAAGAAGTTTGGAGTACAGTTTTAAAAACAGAAAATAATCTATTATGTAGATATACATCTGGAATGTTCTCAGATACAGAAAAAAGATATCACACAAATGAAAAAGAATTATTTGCAGTAATAAGAGGATGTCATAAATTTTACTACTTTTTATTACCCAAGAAATTCAAGTTACGAACGGATAATTCTCAAGTAAGAGCATTTATTAAAAATAATATTAAACCTCTGCCTCAAAATAAAAGATTTAATTAGATGGCAAATGGCATTATTTGAGTTTACGATTGAAATTGAACTAATAAAATCTGATGAGAATTCTCTTGTAGATTTTCTCACTAGAGATGGAAGGCCAAATGAATAAGTAAACTATTCTCTTAGATAAAGTCTCGGAATTATCTGAGAAAATTTCTCAATTGCAAACGTCATTCAACGCTGTAATGGATATTATGAATTATCAAGATATAAATAAAGAAGTTTCTAAACTTCTTATCAAGCATGTCGAAAAAGGGCAAAATACAATCAGCCTTTACGATAAGGTTGAAGAATTATTATATGACCAATTCAAAATATATGAAATAGAAAATCTTCCCCCTTCATCGGGATAAGGAGATTGTCAACAGACTAATAGATCTGGAAAAAATTCTTTCAATGATGGGATATCCTTGAAACCGGATTTTAGTCAAAACAGACATTTTAAAGGATACCCATAATGGATAATATAATTAATGAGCACCCACTCGCCACTGAATTTTGATGACCCAGAAGAAAAAAAAAAGTTTATTTTCCCACATCCCAACTATTTGCATTTCTATTTAAATTATGTTTTTTTGCAAAAATTGCATTCATTAAGTGTTTTACTTGTTAATTGATAAAAGAGTTTCTCTTACTTGCTTATTTTAACTTTCGAGCGATTAAATTCTTGAAAATTGTTGATTTTGCGAATTATTGGTGAATTGACCGAAACCCTAGGAGACTATAAGTTGAGACATTAGTAAAGTTAAAAAAAAAAGATTTTTGGGAGTTAAAAGAAGGTTAGAGGAGCTAAGGGTGGATAGTAAGAAAACTTAAGTAGGAGACACTATTGGTCACTATTCAAAGTTGACATTGCAAACCCTTCTTGTGGCTTTTATATTATCTCCAAAAACAACCAAAAGACCCTCATTTTTCCTTTTTGGCTGGCCGAAACTTGAGAGAGGAAGAGAGAGAGAGAAATTTCATCCTTCTTGAAAATTTTGAAGAGCTTTCCTTCCACCAACCAGATTGCACCTTTGGAAGATCTTGAGAGAAAGAGGCTCCTAAGGGTTGATCTTGCCATCACCTTGAGTTAATCTTGCTAGGGTTTGAAGTTTTGAAGAGGTAAGTGATTAATCTACTTCACTCTTTTGTTTTCAAGCAATTGTGGACTAGATTCTAGTAGATTTGTATCTTGAAAGGTTGAATCTTTGATAGGTTTCTTTAAAACCTTGTTTTAGGTAGAGGACTTGAGAAAAAAAATTTTGTGTCTCCATGGCAAGCTAGGTAGAGGACTTGAGGTTCATTCTTGTGCTTTTATGATGAATGTTGTGATAGATTTTAGTGCTTTAAAACTTGATATTGTGGCTTGTGTGTATATTTCTTGGAAAGCTTAAATCTTGGTTGGATTTTGTTGCAAATGGTGGTGGAAAAAATTTTATTTTGAGAGCTTCAAGCTAGCCGAAATTTTTGAGTGTTGTTAGCCCTTATTTTTCAAGAAATTTTGGGGAAAATCTTGCTCCACAAACTGTGTAGACATTAAACTTTGATTTCAAGTTGGATTTGAACCAAAAAACATGAGCTTAAGTGAGAAGGTTGGGTCAAGGATTACTAAAAATTTTTCTCGCAGGAGACTTTAAGCAGTCTTGGAAATCAGTCATATCTTGGTGTAAAAAAATCCAAATTGAGTTCTGCTTGTTGCGTTTGAAACTAGATTCACAGTGCTTTCCACCGTACAAATTTCAGAATTTTTCTCGATTTCTATGAATATCTATGATTTTCCAAATTTGACTGAAATTTCACACCTGTTCTGTTTTTCTACCTGATGAAGCAGCAAATTGAGACTGGAATTTGACTGATTTGTGGACAGAGTCTAACAAATGTGTCTTTTGGGAAAAATGTAGTCCTTTGAGTCTAGTTTCCAGCAGTATAAAGTTTGCAAATTTTGAACTTACGAAACTCAAGATATGATTTTTCACGTAGCATCGCGCAAAGCTGAATTTTGTGGTTTAATTAAAAAATGCTCTTTTAAGAACTTACAACTTTCCTTTGAAATTGTTATTCCGTTTCAAGTTGATTTAATGGATAGATACAAGGTCTCTTGTGACTTTAACCCCTTGTTTTGAATCTTGGTTTTTAAAGGATTTAAACCTCTCTTGGTGTATTGTCTTAGTTGATTAAGCAAATGAATTTTTCCTCCTTGTGTGCTAAGTAACTTAGGGTCTACGTGAGTGATGGTTTAAGGGGGGGATTTGGCTAAAGATGGTTTGCTTTTAGTGATGGTTGGTTGATATTGCTTCAGGTGTCCAAGAGGATTTTCAAAGGAATCCCGGCACGGAACAGTAAAGGACTTGCTTGCTTGCTTGCTTTTGGCTTTGATGAGTGTCAAGTGCATGTCCTATTGCACTCTACTTGGATTGATTCTTGATGATACTTGTTGATTGTGTGAATTAAATTTGTTGAGGCGAGTGTGTACTTTATCTCACTCGTCCTCTCCTGTTTGATTTGATAATTTACTTGCTCGTACTTGACAATTATCCTTGTGCTTGTGCCTGCCTTGGCATCGATTTGAGAGCAATCTCATCGACTTGTACTTGATCTTAGGGGCCCCAAAACCCAATGGCTAGCCATTCAACTCGAGCCAGCAACAGTTTGGTTGAGGAGTTTGGTGAACCTTGGGCTCGTGTACTTGACTTGCTTGGATATACTCGAGTAATATCACATATTGTTTGACGTGCGGGCCCGGCAGGGGGTGTCATGGTGGATGGAGATTGGTGAAAAGTGGAGTTCTACAAACTTGTTATTTGCTTGGTTGACAGAGTGTCAACATTTGGAAATCGTGGTTCAAAAGTATCGATGTAGCATGAATCATGGATTTAGTTCCTGAGAGTTCCTGTATCCTTCAGTGATTGTGCTTTTGTTTTCTCTTGTGAATTTACGTAAAACATTATGACTGCCGTTCTTGCTTTGCATATTATTAATGCTAGCTGTACTTGTTTGCTTGCCTGCTTTTCTTGACCTCACTGAGCGTTAGCTCACCCCTTTAAGTTTGATTTCCTTAACAGGAATTTGAAGTGGAGAGATTTTTGAAGAAGCTGGCCTTGACTATATTTTGGTTTAACTATGGATGTAAATGATTTAACTGATCTTTTGATAGTTGTATATTTTGGGACGCTTGATGTAATTCTGGAAATATTATGGTGTAGAATTGAACGACTTTTGAAGGAAGTGACTTCTTCTATATATATATTAGTAATTTGTTGTTTTAGTAGTTCTAAGTTAAGAGCTTGACTCGTAGTGAATCCTAGCGAGAGTTAGGCAGGCGGCTCACCGAAACCCTAGGGTTCGCCCTAAGGAGAAGTGGGATCGTCACACTGAATACAATTCTCTCATGAGAGAATTATATGCATTTCAAAATACAGAAACATACTATATGGATTTCACAGGGATCTATCCTCGAACAAATTGTGTGCAGAGATGTGATAGCAATTTGATTCAAAAATGGTACAATTTTGGAGTAATCAATGCTATCTATACGACTACTCCTACATTTCCTAAAATTTCCAAACTTCCTCGATGGATTCAAGAAGGAGTTAGGCATATTTATCAAAATAACCCCACATATGGTCCCAAAGACATTTTAATACTCAAGATTATTTCAGCTAGACCAGATTTTGAAGAATCAAATAGATATGATGCCTTTCATCATATCAAAGCTATGAAATTTGACGAGTTGGAGATAAAAGTCTACCCTCAAAGGAAGGAATATGAATATTTTTCTGAAGATAAAATACATTATCGAAGAGCTCTGGGGATAAGGATTGTTTTGCAAAATCTTGAAAATACCCCCAAACAAGGATTTCGTGCATATGGAGGAAATGGAACATTTTCTTGAATAATGACTACATATGCAGGGAAGACTCCGGAAGCAGCAATAAATTATTTGGATTGGAAAATACGCTTTGTAGACACCAAAATTTTAGCTTTTTTTATTCTAGGTGATTTTTGTTTATTTATTTATTTTATTTTTATTTCTTGCTTAGTTTATCTCATTCTCATTTTTGTTAAGAAAATTGTTTTTGTTTTTATTAATTAATCCACTGAAAAAAGAGAGAAGGAAAATCATCAATCAAAAAAAAAAAAAAGAAAAGAAGAGTCACGCGCGTGTGCACGGCACGCGCGCTATTTCTTCTTCTAATCGAGCAAGCAGAAGGGAGGCACGAGTACAAAAATCCAGTTGCAAAATTCCTCTCCATTCTTTTTTCACTCATTTTTCTCCTCCGTTTGATCATTCCAACACCAAGCCAGCTGGCTCCAAAAAAATTCCAAAAGAAAAACAATCAAACGGCTCTAAAATTGCTATCAGAAAAATGCAACTCCAATCTCCTCCCTTAGTTCTAGGTTTTGGGGGATTCTATAGCGTTATAAAAGGATACATACGAGAAAATCTAGGGAGGGCCGAGAAAGTTTGAAGGAAAGCATAAGAGTGACGGCGGGAGAGTGAAAACAAAGAGAAGGACTGACGGCAGGAGGATAGAGAGTGATAGAGAGGTGACGGCTGAGAGAAAAAGCTAGAGAGAAAAAGGGTAACGGACTGGAGGAGCTATGGTTGAGTGAGAACTTGAGGGTTTTAGGCAAAACCAACGGAGAGAGAGGGGAGATTGAGGGAGGCGTTCGGCTGAACAAAAGGAAAGGAAAACAAGCTTCGGAAAAGGCAAGGCTGAGGAGCAGAGGGACAAACGACCGCCACCACCACACTACAATCCACCACCATCGCCGATAACCATCATTGGAGGAGCACTGTAATGCCTTCTTACCCTTTTCTTACCTTTAATCTTTGAAATGAGAGTCATTTAACCTATTTGTTTCTTTCCCTTTTCGGTAGTGAAAAGGAAATTTTTTTTATCTTTTCTGAGGTTTATGCATGATTCCTGATTTTGGTAGGGGTTCTTGAGATGATTTTTGTAAAGAAATGGGTTTGGGGTTTCTGTCTCTGTCTTACCTGATGAATCTACGAGGATTGTTGAACCATGCCCGCTGCCTTTTGTTGTGCTCGATCCATTTTCTGTCTTTTTTTTATTCATGGGCTCCAATAGTTGTTTTTCTGGTCTTCTGTGGAGTTTCTCTTGATTGTGTCGAACCAGCATAATCTCATAATTTTCCCAGATTTGGGCATGCTCTTTTCCTGTGAACTGTTGTGTTTACATATAAGGATTTTGGAAAATGTTTGGAAAATTTGCTACTATAGTCTAAGTCTTTGTTGTCTAAGTCATTAGTTGTATTCGGATGAAAAGAAATTCCATCAGAAACCATGAAAGTTGTGCCGCAAGCTTGCTGCCGAACCATTTTGCATGAAGTTTTCCAGAATTTGCATTATTTCCTTCTATGTTTTTGCTTGTTTGGATGTGAGTTTTGTGAATTTGTTGATAAGATCATGGCTTTGCTGTTTGGTTGAGAAGCTGACCGTGTTTGAATGAAAAATTACATCTGAAGCACACCACAAGTGTAGCTAATCGTAGCTGGAAAATTGCTGAATTTTGTTACTTGATGCTTGCATGATCTTTTGTCTGAATTTTATTTTATTTTTTTTCTGCTTAAACATGTGTTTTTATAGTGAAAATGAGGAGAACATTTAGTGGTTTTGTTGTTTGGTTCAAAGTGAGTTGGGTCGAGAAGTTAATGGTGCATTTAGGATTGCGTCTGGGAGTTGCATCAAAAACTCGACCAGGCTGCATTTTTTGTCGAACTGTCAAGACCATTGCTTGGTAGTTTAGGAAATGTTCAGTCATAATTTTTCTGGAAAAGGGAGTTTCCTGGCTTGTTGCACCAATAGAGGTAGACATTGTTTTGCAAATGAGCGAAACCTTCGCTGCTCCAAGTTCATTTTCTTTGTTGTTTTCATGTTCAGCTCCCTTGTTTGATTTTAGTGGGGTAAACAATGGCATTTGGTTGATGTTAACAACATGGGCTTGGGGTCATTGCATTTTTGTTTGGTTTGAGTTGTTTCATCAATGTGTTTCGGTTGGAATGAGAAATGTTGCAGCTAGCTTAGAATTGCAGAAAGCTTCATCAGCTGCTGGAATTTTTAGCAGAAAGCTTTGTTCGTTTTTCTGCATGGAGTTTGCATGAAAATTTTCCTCATTCTGGTTCTGCCATTTGCATGCATGATAAGCTAGATAAGAACTTGAGGTTGGGTTTGTGGTTTGAGATGGTTGTGTGAATCTGCCATTGCTTGCAAGTCGCTGAAGCTTAAAAGCATTGTTTGCTGAAGCATAAAAGTATAGAAAGTAGTTACAGAATCTTGTTTTCCTTCGTGGATTGCATGGGTTGCATGAAAAGCTTCCAATAGTTGCATTCCAACCCCTGGATTCTTGTCTAATTCTACTACGGCCCAAGCAATTGAAAAAATTAATCAAATTGATCCCTCAAACTTTTCCTTTCCTTCTAATTGGGTTCTAATTTGGTGAACATAGGCTGTTTTATTATTTAAAGGCTTTTGATGATTCAATTTCATATTTATGTGGTTATCTGTGATGCCTTGACCTTTTCTTTGTTTTTGGAGGGTAAATAAGTAATCTCACTTCATTAGGGCCCCAACTCAAGGAAGGTACACTCTATCCCTTATTTTTACTTTATTTGATCCTATGTGCGCCCTTACGTGACTTTATGTGCTTGATTGCATGCCTTTTAAATGTTTTCATTTTATTTATTTATTTATTCGCTTTATTTGTTTTAATTTAGTATATTTATTTTATTTTATTTTTTGATCATTTGAAAGGCATTTAAATGCCGAGTTGTAATAGTTAGGGGTTTATTTATTTATTATTTTCTTTTTATTCATCCCCCATTAGATTGTAGTAGGGCCTCCCCCTAATGTAATAGATAGGGTTTGTTTGCTTTCTTTGCTTGATGTGATTTGCATGCTTATATGCTATGTGTTACCGCTTTCTTAGGACGTGCATCTAGATATCATGCCTATGTGCTATGTGTTTTATGTGATTTATGTGTTCATTTGCTTTATTATGCTTTATCTGATTTCTTAGACGGTAATAAATGCATGTTATCACACTAGTCCAATGCTAGCTGTGATTCCTGTCTCGATACCATACTAGTCCAACGCTAGTTGTGGTTCCTATTGTCCGATTTCTCACTAGTCCAACGCTAGTGAGAAAGTAGAAATATGGGCTAGTCCAATGCTAGACCCTTAGGAGCTCTTCGCACGTTAGATCATGATTGTATGATAAAATCACTTCATCTTATGCATATTTTCACTTTCTAGGGTCTTATTATTATTTTGTATGATATTCCCCTTATACGTATATCCCTTGTCCCTAATTTCCCTATATATATATACCCCTATGCATGATACATAACATTAGATTTGCATTTCATTTTAGAATTAGGATTAGGGTAGTGCATTTGCTTGATTAGATTAGGGAATAACCCCCTTGGATATGGGATATGGACGAGTTTGGCTTTCTAGTCTTAGCACACTCGTATTCCCTCTATTAAAGGAAAAATTGAGTCACGAACATTAGTCCCCCGTACCCGACATGATGCACTCATTTAAGACATGTATAGTTGTATAATTATTTTATTCCTTTTCTTTTCTTAGAGTCTCATATTTTTGCATTATTCGTGACTTTTTCGAAGAGTCTTCATTAGGTGTCACAATTAATGTGATTGGTACCAAATAAGTTTTGAAGATACATTTCGACCCCCCGACACCCTCCTAGGTCTAGTGTGAGAACCGTAACTTTTTCATTTTCTAGGTTTTATTCTCTTTAATGGCTTGTTTTCTGCATTTTCGTGATTAGAAAAATTTCTAAATACTTTTAAGGAGCAGATATAGTTTTTAGATGATTTTTCTAGTATCGAATAGTTTTTAAGAAATTAAGAGCGTATACCGGACGTGGGACCCACTAGTGCGAAAAGTTCAGAAAAATTCGACCAACTAGGTTAAGTTTTGGATACTGGAATTAATTTACGGGTGTTAAGAGATAAGTAGAGGATGCTAAGTGGATTGGTATAAGAGAGACAAAAGTTAGGCAAGCATTAATGAAGGTGACAAGTGTCACCATGGGATTTGGTCTTAAGTAAGACCACTATTCACCTTTTGTCCAATTGACCAAATAAATCACAAAAATCACCAAAAATTCACCATTTTTCTCTTCATCTTGGCCGGCCCTCTCTCTCAAGAAGAAAGAAGGAAACTCTCCAAGTTCTTGATTCCATCTTGCTCCAAATCATCAAAACAACCACTTAATCTTACTTTTGTTCCATAGAAAACCTTAAGTGAGTGTTTGTGTGGGGTTTGGTGGAGTTGTTTGGAAAGCTAAGAGGACTAGTTACCCTCTTTCTTGTCTTGCTAAGGTGAGTTATGAAGAACCACTCTCCTCCCTCTAATGATGCTTAATTTATGCTTAGTGGTGGTATAAGATGCAACTTTATGGATTATATTGTGATTTTTGGTTGAATTGATGAAGTTTTGTAATTATTGGGGATTTTTCTGTTTTAATATGAATATGATTGTGTGGCTATGTATGATGATTGGAAATGGTGTGTAAGGGACCTAGGAGGTGGAAAAAGTGGATAATTGCAAGCAATTTCTGTTTTGGAAGAAATTTTGGAAAGTTAGGGTTTATGAAATTACATTCTGCCCGGTTTTGTAGCTCATAGTTAGAGGCCGAATTGGCCTTGTCTTAAAACATTAAAGTTGTAGGGAATGATATTTTAGAGGTGCCTACAAAATTTCAGGTCAATCGGAGTAGCGTAGCTTGAGAAAAGTAGAAATTACCCTTGCTGTCCTGGTTTTACCCGAATTTGGGAATTTCTTTTGTAATTGGTTATTTTGGTTAGGAATGCTTCCGAATTGGTTGTTGAGGCCTTCTGATGAAATGTATCCCTATTTCTTAGCTTTCAGATGGCTTTGGAATTTCTGGATTTGGACTTATTTAGGCTGTTTTATGATGTTTACACTAAAATGCGTTCTGTGAATCTGTTTTTGCGGTTCTGGTATAGTAGATTGCATGTTTGACCTGGTTACACTCGAAACGGGGTTGAGTAACCTTCTGAAATATTGTATCCCTATCTCTTAGCTTCGAAAAGGTGGGTCTTGGACCTTCATCCGATAATTGTAGTGCCTTTGGTGCCATTACCGTAAAATGAGGTCAAAAAATGTTTTCTTCAGGGCTAAAGCTAATGCCATTTCCGGATTTTCTGGTTTCCCCTAATGCTTGTATATGCTTATGGAACCCTATTGGGGTCGTGTTTGGCATTGGTTTATGACTCGTTATCGAGTCTCATTGTACTTGTTTGCATGTTTTAGGGCGTGACGGTGGTTCACGACGTTCTTTTGACGGAAGTGCATGAAACACCATTTGCAAGCTTGGTGAGTGTACTACTCACTTGTGTGTTACTATATGGCTTTGATACTTGAACTTGATGAGTTAAATGTTATTGCACCATCGATATTGATTGAAGTGAGGGTGTACTTTATCACTCTCACTTATTTCTCATGTTATTGGAATGTTACATGGAATGTTACATGAAATGAAAAGTACTTGACTTGGTGTCGATTGGACGAGTATCCAACGACCATGATTGTTACCATTGAGCTCAACCCCATTGGTAATTGATTGAATCGAGCCGGCGAGGGCTTGGTCGTGCCAATTAATGAACCTTGGGGACTGTTAATGGAATCTTGTAGTATGAGAGACTCTCGATTCCGGTATACTCGAGTAATACCACAGTGCAAGTGTTTGGAGTTCGGGCCCGGTAGGGGTATGTTGGGTGGAAGGAATGGAAGTAAAGTGGAGTCTACGGTTGGTTACTTTTAAACATTGACGGAGAGTCAATGAGGTTCGATCAAGAATGCAAACGAGGAAAAGGGCTCTTGAGAGCCGCCCGTATCCTTTTATCTCCACCATTAATGTGTGCCTTTGCTTACTTTTGATGAATTGAAATGAAAAGCTTTATAATTTTATGAACTTGGTTGCTTGAGTAGTATTATTGTGAGAACCCTGAAAATAGACATATAAACATCAGTGCATATTTTATTTACATTTTAATTCTTTAATAAATTTTAGCACTAAGTCCAATTGTCTTTAAATGAGTACGTAGAAATAAACGTCAGGTGCAAAATAAAAGAATTGTGCTGAACTACTAAACTTCTTAGTTTTGTTACATTAACTTCATATTTCAATGGTAAACTATTTCATTGATCTAAGAATTAATTTCTTTGAATTCTAGTATTGTAATTAATTGTTTTGAAATAAAAGTGTAAAGATAATTTCTATGAAATAAATAATATAATTGTGCCAATATTGAATTATTCGGTTTGCCATACTAAATTAATATTTCTTGAGTTGGATTAATTCTATTACTTTAAAATAAATTCTTTGATTTCCGATAACTAGTTTTAATCGTTAATAATGTTAAGTGTTAATAGAAATTTCCGCGTTAAGATGAAAACCAATGAATTTTAGATAAACCTGATACTAATATACCAAACATACTTAATGCGTGAAAATTTCGATAAATATATCTTTATCTTTCTTTGTTTTCTAATAAGTGTGTAAAAAAATAATTTTTGTGTGCAAATTGACACCCTTGGATTAAATTATTATTTCATTTGACTTTCCATAACTAAATCGATAAATTTCGAGTTAGACTAACTCTATTTCTTGAGCAATAATAATTGGAAATTCTAATAACTAATTTAATCGCTAATTAATATAAGAATTATTAGGAACCATAATATTCAAGTTTAATCGATATTTATTCGATAAAAATGGTTTGGGTATAGTAGGGTGTAATTAAGCGTTCAAATCACACTTGGGGATAATTTTTAGAATTAAGTTGGAATTGAGAATTTAAGTTGAGATTAGGGAGCAAAGTGAAAAGACTAAAATACCCTTCACCATTCCACAAAATCACCACACATCCATAACATTTCCATGCAACACCAAACAGCTCCTCGGGCCTCATGATCAACCACCACCCCAGCCGACCAACCGGCATCTTCACCACTGCCGTACACAAGCTCTGCTAACACTCAACCTCCTCACCTAAATACTGCAGCACCACCACCCTTCACAACCCCATTCTGTCTTGGATCAACGACACAAGAGTGAGGGAGAGACTTACCTCGTGAGTATCGACCGTGAGGGAGCGAGAGGCCGAGCTTCACATCTTCCATTTCTGTTCGTGAGTTAGAGAAAAGAAAGGAAGAGCTAGTGGAAGTCGCAGGAGCTGCTGATCAGCATCATCCTCGTCAACTTCAGTCCAAACACCATAAGCTGCAACCAAAATTTGCTGCGTACGTGAAGCCGAGAGGAAGTAAAATCTTCAACTTTCTGTGCAGATTAGCTTGCTGTGAGGTAAAATTCTGGATCATTTTAGGACTAATCAGAGGTAGTTTGAGCTATCTTGAAGCATGCATGTACTGTGGAACCATCGGATGATGAATTTAGAGAAGAAGAAATCTGATGTGCACAAATTTTGGGTCTGCCGAGTCTTGAATTGGAAATGCAGACCTTAACCTGCTATATCACGATAATCTAAAACTGATGATGGGGATTAACCAAGTAAAAACAAGAGGGTTACGGCTTTGCATGTTGGATTAAGCATTCGGATAATGAAATTTGGAGCTTGAGAAAAATCTGCCTTGGTAAAATGGAATAGCCGTGAGCTTTAATCAGAAATGCAGATGTAACCCTGTTTAGTCATAGTAATCTGAGCTTGTATTGGTGCGTAATCAACTAATCACTAGCTGATTAAACTGGTTAAAGCTTTGCATGATGATTTTGAGTAATTAATACATTATGTTGGCCGAAGAAATATTGGATCTATGAACATTTAAGTTCTGGAAAATTTTGATGGCCGTGAGTTTGAGCTGGGAATTGTATGGATGTTGTAGTATGAAATTTACTAGAAAAGTATTTGACTCTCTTGGTTGTGTGTTTAACTAGCTAAATATTGGATGATTAAGCCCTGCATGAGATCAATTAGTTGTGTATAAGCCAGAAATTTGAAGGGAAAACAAAAATCTGCTGCATGCATGTCATCAGCGAATAGTGGAATTAATTCTGGAATTCTGGATACATTTTGTTGGTGACCGACCCTGTTTTAAACTGGAATTGATAGTGATTTCATTTATTAGTCTTGCATGTCAATTTTGGGTGCCTAATATAATGATCCAGCCAAGGAAAAGCTTACATCTTATGACCATTAGCAGCTGGCATTTTTTTGTGATAGCCGAGTGCTTGACTTGAATAATGCAGCCTCAATTGGTTTAATTCTGTTGTTCTGAGCTTATAACCATGATTAGCTGGGTAATAACAAGATAAGTAAGCTTTTCATATAGTTAATTAATTGGGTTAAAACAGAAAAATTAATTGAAACAGAAATCCGCTGCATGCTTGATCATCCGAGGATAGCTGGAAAATTTCTGGAATTTTGGAGATAATTATAACTGTGATTTGAACTCGATTTCTGAACTGGAAATGTTTATTTTCTAGCTAAGTAATTGCATGAGGAAGTTGAGAGTTTAAAAGCATGTTTTAACCAAGAAAATAAAATGAAAACAGAAAGTTTCTTCATGCATGTTCAACCGTGACTAGTTGGACAGATTTCTGGATTTTTCTGGATGATTTTAGTTGCTGTATGAATCTGGTTTTGAAATGGGAAATTTTTGATAACTAGCTAAGTGTTTACATGCTGGACTTGAGTACCTAACACCATGTTTAAACCAAGGAAAATTTTTAATACAAGATAAATGGTTGCTGGAAAATTTAGCTAACCAAACGTTGGAGCAGAAAATATTGAATTGTTTCCGGATTTCACTAGTTGATGTTTGAATATTTTCCTTAGCATAAAATGGTTTCGAAACACAGGAAAATGGTGTATCTTAAGACATACGTGTTGTTTAGCAATGAAACATTTGATATCACGAATGATTTAACCAAAAACGTGGGTATACGAATGCTGGAAATTTTCCTTGTAGTTGCCAAAGTTTGAGTAAGAATTCCCCAGCTTGAAAATGAAATTATTCTTTGAGTTCATAATGGTTGAAATTGCCTGGAAAATGTGGTGCTAAAATTTTACAAGAGTTGTATGGATGGTTAGAATAAAAGCCTTACGGTTTTAAAAAGAGAAAAAGGAGCTTTTCCACAAGTGAGCAAGAGCATCCAGATTTTCGGATTTACTGACCAGCCTAGGAAAAATGCATATATCTTGGTGTAGGAAAATCCGATTGAAGTGCCGTCAGTGGCATTTGAAACTAGATTCATGAGCCTTTGTTCTGTAGAAATTTCATATTTTTCCTCCATATGTACTGCTGTCCGTGACTCCCCAAAGTGGACTGTCCTGCTTGAATATCCTGTTTCTTTATGAAACTGAATTTTGACTTGGATTGAACATTTAGCTTATTTGTGGTTTGAATTCTTGATTGAATTGTTGTTGGAAGTGAATGATGTTGTCAAGGGCTAATGATTGACGAAGCCTTGGCCATTTGAATGATTTTATAAAGTATTACTGGATGATGGAAGTTAATTGCTGGAATGTCTTGGGGCTTTACCTTTATTTTTATTTGCTTATGATGGGTTTGCTGAAACCAAGTGCTAATGATTGATGAAGCCTTGGTTGATCATTTTATTTTATTCAGTAATGCAATTGTTGAAAGCTAGGGCTAATGATTGACGAAGCTCTAGTAATTTGCTATGTGATTTTTGCCATATTTTGATCCATATTATGATTTCGAAACGGAATCGGAGCTGTGGAAGTTGTATCGACCTTGCGAACTCGAGTAACTGTGATCAAATTAATCAAAAATATTTTTCCAGCTAGTATTATATTATAAAACTCCATATCTAGTGTTTTGCCTAAAACTTTCCAACTCGATAATTTTCTTTAGCTCAATCTAGCCTTGATAGCTATAGTAAATAAGTTCTATAGCTTTTGAAAACTCTAAGTCTTATTTTAATTCCTTTTCTTTCCTTAAGCTTTGCACTTGGATAGTTAACTATAGGAAAAGTTCCAAAATACGAGTTTTACTAATCTTAGTGAAAAGCTTGGGAAACTTGCTCGGCAAGAAACCCTATTTTAGGAAAAATAGTTTTTAAGGATAATTTTTGCAAAAGCCGTAACTTTAGAGAAATGTTCAAAGTAACTTTCTAACATTCATATTAAAAAGTTTGTCGACTTATTTCAAGAAAATAAAACTAGTTACCTTTTATCAGGAAAAGTATCTTAAGGAAAACTATAATAAACATTTCTTCTACTTTCGTCAAGATTCAACCTACGGAAACTCTTGATTCTTCTAAGGAAAAGTAGACTAGTAGTATATTAAATATACCTCGATGTCTATAAGCTTAAAAGTTGAGTAGAAACTTATAGTTTCAAATTTTGGTTTTTAGGATATTGCGAGGACGCGGAATTCGATTCCCAACTCGATATCTGAACTCCACTCTTGGTGAGTGTCCCTGCCTGTTCTTTTCCTACTTGAATTAAGTGCTTTCTTGACTCGATATGTGATGAATTGTAAAATGAGTTTTTGATCCATCGAAGTGAGCAGTGTGTACTTTATCGCACTAGCCGTTCGAGTGGTGACTTGCGTGAATCATTTTTCTCGTGAATCCTTAATCTAAGAGTAGTTACGTCGTTGGGTGAATCCCTCGGCACTTGAATCAACTACAATAATCCTTGAATCTAAAAGTAGTTACGTCGTTGGGTGAATCCCTCGGCACTTGAATCAACTACAATAATCCTTGAATCTAAAAGTAGTTACGTCGTTGGGTGAATCCCTCGACACTTGAATCAACTACAAAAACGTCGATTCGTGAATCTCTCGACTAATTCTATTACGGGTATATCTCGAGTATACTGCGTCGGTAGACGAAGTTCGGGCCCGAAGCGGAGGTATGAATGGTGACGGGTTAGGATTAAAATGAGTGGATCTACATGGACTATAAGTAGTGAGAGTTGACGGAGGGTCAACTACGATGAATGGTGATCAAGCGAGGAAAATGGCTCCTGAGAGCCCCTGTATCCTACCTTGTGCTGTTATACGCTTTCCTAATTGTTAAATTTGTTTAAGTTATTACTCGCTGTTTGACTTGCGTGACTGCATGTTTTGGGGCACCACTGAGCTTTAGCTCACCCCACGTTTATTTGTTTTCCTTACAGGTCTGGAAGTTGAAAGAATTTGAGCTGCTTATATTTCCTATGAATGTATTTGAATAGCTTGAATTTAGATTTCGGTTTGTAATGAATTCTACGTTAAGTTCTGTACCTTTTATTTTGGTTGCCACTTGAAGCTGGAAAAATGTAATCCCAAATTCTAATATTCGGTTTGTATGTTTTTTTTATTAGTATAGTATGTCTTTAACCTTGCGAGTAATGTGTGAAGTGGTTAAGAGCCGTCGTTTGGCTAAGTTGTATGCCGTTATCTTTGAAGCTAATGAGGTGATAGAAATTGATTTATTTCGGAAGAATTATTTTTGTAGTAGCTTAGGTTAATCCCTGGAGGATTTTAAGCTAGAATGCTTGCGTGAGTCCTGGCGAGAGCTGGGCAGACGGCCCGCCAACCCTCTGGTTCGCCTTAGGGGGAAGTGGGGTCGTCACAATTATCTCACTGGACAATTAGCTCACTCTATTCCTTTTGTTTTCCTTACAGGAAAATAAATACTTTTGCACTGCAATTGATAGTTGATTGCCGAATTGAGCTAGTTGGACATATCTTTTGCATAGCTTATTGATTGAAACCCTAAATGTACTTTTGGGGAGTTTTCTCTTTTGATTTGGCAAACCGTGTATATATCCACTTTTGAATACTTTTGTATGCCACTTTGGCTTGTAAATGCTAAATTTCAAGATGTGAATGTTTGCTTGTTATTTGGTTGGGTTCTGACGGGTCGGTTACTATTCATGGCCGACTCCGGATTTCATTTTTTTTATTTTGGGTTATTTTGCCATTTTGACTTGTTTACGCGCGTTTATAAGTTCCGGAACGCGATAGATCGCTCTAAACTGCACCGTTAGTCCTGGCGAGAGTTGGGCAGGCAGTCCGCTAACCCCTTTGGTTCGCCTTAGGGGAAGGTGGAGCTGTCACATCTAGGGTTTGCATTCATATAGTACGTCCAAATGTGATAAATTTTTAGGTTAAGAATAAGAAAATCTTTGACTAAATTACGCAACTAGCCTTGGTTAGGTCGAAAGGGTGCCTCGGATTTTTATCCTTGCCTTCCCTTTCTTCAAATGTGACTCCCGAACCTTTTTCTTTGATTTACGTAGACTTGGAGTCGTTTAAAAGGGATTTTTCTATTTTTTCTTTAAAAAATTCATTTTTAGGTGACTTGGTACACCTTAACTCAATACCAAGTGGCGACTCCGATTTTTATTTCAAAAACCCTTTTTAAACTATAATTTGGGCCTAAATCGTCGCATTACAAACCCCATTTAGGCCCATTTTCTTTTTAAATCAAAAATCCTTTTTCAAATCAAAAATCAAACCAAAATTCACTTTTTAAACCATTTATTTTTCTTATAAAAAATGGGGCGCGACATGCTTATTGGAAAGCAGTCAAATAAAATCCAACGACAAAACTATCAAAACTTTGTGTAGGATGAGAAAGCGCAAAAATAATACGTGTTCAGCCTGTACCAAAAAAAAAATAAGGACACGACATCAAGTAGTCAAAGTATGGAATAAGACGCAGGCACTTACGTCACTACCGGAATCCAAAATATTTTACTCAAGTCCGCGGGATTGAAACCAATTGAAGTCCGTCTATGGAATTGAAGCCAGTAGAAATCCGTGGAAATATCAATTCAAATCCAGCATTGAAGTCCGCCAAACACCTATATAAATAGGAGCATGCCATATGAAGAAGGCAATTGAAGGAATCAAGAGTTCTACTTTGGCAACTCAACCTTACCGATTGTCTTGAAAATTTTCTCTCATCTTTAGTAAATAAGAAGAGATAGAGAGAGAGTAGTGTGCTTAGCCTATATCATGTACTAAACTTTCTTCATTAATAAAAGAAGCAAGTTTCTTCACAACTTTCTATATTTACATCTGAGTACGCTTAGAGGTAGAAAATGAAACTAAGCTGTGCTGCAAAACAGCGACCCTTAAAGGAAGTTACCTTGGTGGTTGGAGGCTGCAACGCCCAAGTAAGAAGTCCTCGGAGAGGTAGCCAGAGTTTTGTCTGTAAAAAATCAGATTTAACGTATGGAAGCGTGTTGGACCCATTTCTTTTGTTAATAAAAAATTGTTAGTCTTGATATGGTTTGCACTCTATTCTCTTGCAAAAAATTTTATGGAAAATATTTCAAATCCATTTAGTACCTTATCAATAAATATTACACATCCTAAATATACTTTAGAAATAAAAATATCTTTTGCATCTAGAATGATAAATATGAATATCTTGTTAGCCAACCCAAGTTTAAATTTGGACTTAAATTTGGGCACCGAAATAGTATCAGAGCCCATAAATGATCCCATAATCCCCATAAATGATCTCACACTTCCCAGAAATAATCTACATATTTCCTTAAATAATTACGAAGATTATTTTTCTGATGTCGAATTTGATGCAAACCCAGTACCTATTAAATACTTTAATAATGGAATAGAATTTGATGATTCCGATTGGTACTATCCATCTCCTTAAAATGGAAGAATGTTAAATATGTGATTCAATGTTATCTCTTATTAAAGAATATGCATATTAGTTATAATGTGGATTCATTCTATCTTTACATGTGGATTCATTCTACCAATGATCTCTCTAATTAGGTAAAAACGCCTTATATGCTTTAACCATTGATGAAACCTTGGTTTCTTTGCTTGAGTAATAGCTCCATTATTATTACAATATAAAAGTATTAGATCTTTAATGCATGGAACCCCTTCAAACTCAATGATGAATTTCTTGATCTAAAGGGCATCTTTAGCTGCCTCAACTGCTATAATGTATTTGGTTTCAGATGTAGAATCTGTTGTGGTCTCTTGTTTGAAACTTTTCCAAGTCACAACACTACTATTTAGAGTAAACACATCTCTAGACTGAGATTTGCTATCATTTTTATCAGATTGACAGTTGGCATCATTGTATCTCTCCACTTGCAAATTATTTTCTTCATATACCAAGATTATATCCTTAGTCCTTCTCAAATATTTGACAATATTCTTGACGGCCATCTGATGTCCATCACGGAGATTTGCCTGGCATCTGTTTGTAAAACTTAAAACATAAGAGACATCAATCCTAGTACGCATCATAAAATATATGATAGAACCTATTGCTAAAGCATTGGGTGTTCTATTCATGCATGCCTTTTGATGATCTTGAGCCTGATTTTTTGATATTTACAAAATAATTGGATAATTCAAACTAATATTTTTTTTCAATGAGAAAGCTTTTCAACTCTGAAGAAATTTGATTCAAAAAACAATTGAAAGAAGAAAAATGAGGTTGAAAGCTGTCGGACGCTCACAATGACAACATCGAACATCCAATAGACAGGGCAGGTACCGGACAATCATATCGGACGAACAACATCATCACCGGACGTCCGAAAGAATTGAAATAATTCTTCAAACTCTCTGTCTGCTTTCAGACGCAAGCATCGAAAATATCAGGCGTCCGATACTCCCAATAGCTAGTTGACTCTTCAGCTACCTTCTATTCGTTGGAAACTTTAATGAAGTACTTTCTTGATCTCCCATAAATAGAGCATGGTCAAAAACTTCAAAATAGCTTGCACACTGAGAATACAAAAGATCAAGAGTTCTTTTAGTGAGAAAATACTCTCCAAGAAACATTTGTACTCTTTGTGGTGTAAGACTCCTTGTAAACTTTTCATTTGTGAGAGAATACTTCAATAGTGTAGCTTTGTGAGGGTTATCCTGAGGGATTGTAAAACTTCCTAACTTGACCGAGTGAAACTTGGGGCAAGGAGGAAGTGAGCTTTTCTTTGTACACAAGATTGGTTGTATTTCATCAATTGAAGAACCTTGTTTTGTGAATTGATCTTCAAGCTTAAGAGGAGTTTGGTAGTCAATTAGTTTGCATTTCCTATCTTTTTATTTATCTATTATCTTGTGATTCTTAAATTGCATATCTCTTCTACTTCTCTCAAGTGATATTGCTCTTTTATTGATTGATTCATTGTGTGATCACTTAAAAAAAAGGGTAAATTTCGTATTGAACAAAAAGTGCCCATAATCTGATTAATTTTTTAATCAGCCTAATTTACCCCCCTCTTTGGTTGTTTTCGGGTCTAACAATTGGTATCAGAGTTTGGTCTCCTAGAGATTAAGTTCAAGCGGCTTAAGAGCAAAGATGACAACCAACAATGCTATATTTTTTGAAGGACAATCTGTAACTAGACCTCCAATATTTAATGGGTCAAATTATGTGAGTTGGAAAGAGAGAATGGTTATTTTCTTGCAATAAATTGACATTCAACTGTGGTTTATTGTTAATGAAGGTCCATATGATGCCTCAATAGAAGATGAAAATACTCATAGACCCAGACCAAAAATAAGAAATGAATTAACTGCAGAGGATAGAGCTCATCTCACCTTAAATGCAAAAGTTATGAATGTGTTATATAGTACTTTAGAGTCAAATGAATCTATTAGTGTCAAAGGCTGTAAGTCGGCTAAAGAGATTTTGGACAAATTGAGAGAAATTCATGAAGGTAGTGAGAATGTTAGAGAACAAAAGAAGTCTATATTGATTACTAAATATGAGTCGTTTAAGATGGAACCTTATGAAAATATTGATAAAATGTATTATAGATTTAATGATCTTATTAAGGATTTAGAGGTTCTGGAAAAAGAATACTTCTTAGGAGAGAAAAACAGAAAAATCTTGAATGCTTTGTCTAAAGATTAGGAAAATAAAGTGACTACTATTCAAGAGGCGAAAGATTTGAATTCAATGTCTATTGAATCTCTTATAAACGCTCTAACATCTTATGAGTTGAAGTTTAAGACCAAGGTACAAGAAGAAGAATATGCAAAAGTAAAAAGGAGCATTGCTCTAAAAGCATCCCAAGATGAAGATGACTCGGTTTCATTGGATGGTGAAGATATGGATGTTGATAACAATGACCTAGCTCTCATCACAAAAAATTTCAAGAGAATCCTCAACAAAAGGAGATTCAGAAAAGGAGGACCTAGCAATTCGAATTCCAATCAATTCAACAATGCAATAAACAAAGGAAAGCAAGAGGCCAACAAAAAGTAAGGTGCAAATGCTATGAATGCGGTCACTGCATGAGTGAGTGTCTAATGAAGAAGAATAAAGAAAGGAGAGCTGAAAGAAAACCAAGATTCAACAACTCTTATTCGCATGGAATGAGTGCAACTCAAATGGTGAAATAGAAGAGAAAGAAGAATCTGCTCAAATGGCTTTTATGGCCATTGGAAATAATGAGGTAACAACTTGTAACCCTCAACTTGAAAGTGATGATGAAACTAATGATGATCTTGAATCCTTCATTGAAAAATTGCATGATAGTTTGAAAGAATCTTATGTTAGAAATAAGGAATTAAAACACAAAATTAGTTTTCTTCTTCAGGACAATGCACGTCTTTTTCAAGAAAACAAAAAGCTAAAAACTGAAAATGATTACTTGAAAGAAAGTGAGATTGATCTACAAAATGAGTTTGATAGAAAAACAAGGTTTTGTGAAATGTTCAAGGAGGAACAAGGTGATTTGAAAAGAAGAATGGACAATCTAAATGACTTTCTCCAACATAAAAAATAAAACTGTTTTTAAAGAAATGGATCAAAACCTCATCTTGACACTCATGAAAAGAAGTTAAATTCTAGTGCAAATAAATTTACTATTTATAAAAGAAGAGAAGTAAGATCTATTAAACCTTTTCATGTAAATAACTCTTTGGTTATGTGTAGTTTTTGTTGTCAAAAAGGTTACATGAAAAGTGATTGTTATGTGAGGAAGAACATGAGAAGAGGTATAAAATGCATGTGGATAGTTAGACATGATGCTAACTCTCAAGAACCCAAAATATTATAGGGTACCAAATATTATTTCTTGGACTCTTGTTATAGAAGAAACCATACATGTCATATTTGATAAAACTAATGATGATATTTCCAAGAGTTGCTGTAAAGATGATGATGTAGGTGTTCAAGAAGGATTTAAGAAGTTCACGATTCAAGATGAAGAAAATACTCCATTAGAAGAGTATACAAAGGAACTTCTCAAAAGATTCAAAATGGAGGATTCGAAGCAAGTTGGAACGCCATGTGTACATCCACCAAACTTAACAAAGATGAAGAAGGTACGAAAATTGCTGAGAAGAAATATAGAAGTATGATTGGTAGCTTACTTTATTTAACCGCAAGTAGACCCGATATTATGTTTGCTGTTTGCTTGTGTGCTCGTTTCCAATCTTACCCTAAAGAATCTCATTTAATTGTTGTTAAAAGAATTTTTAGATATTTAAACGGAATCTTGAATTATGGTCTTTGGTATCCTAAATGTCATGAATTTGGCTTATGTGATTTTTCGAATGCTGATTTCGGTGGGTGTAGGATAGATAGAAAAAGTAGTAGTGGAACATGTCATTTTCTTGGTAATTGTTTGGTATCATGATTTAGCAAAAAATAAAATGCCATCTCTTTATCTACGGCAGAAGCGAAATATGTAGCCACCGGTGCATGTTGTGCTCAATTGTTATGGATGAAACATACCTTGAATGCCTTTGGACTAGTGTATGACTGTGTGCCTATGTATTGTGATAACATGAGTGCCATAAATTTGACAAAGAATCCCATTCAATACTCTAGGGCAAAGCACATAGACATAAAACATCATTTCATTCATGATCTTGTCCAAAAGAGTGAAATTTGTGTAAAATATGTTTGTTCGAAAGACCAAATTGCTGATATTCTTACAAAAGCTTTACCTTTGGATCAGTTTATATTTTTAAGGACAAAATTGGGCGTTTTGGAAAAGACTAACTAAAATTTTTTTTTTCGGTCAAGCTTTATCGAACGTTCGATAGTTGATGAACGGGCGTCCGACAGTACTCTAGGGTCATTTGCACTTCATATTAGGATGCATTTTCAATTTTTCTTTTGTAATATTTTTGATGTTTTTGATGTTCGGTACTGTGTTTCCTTTGACATTTTTAAATGTTACCATTAATGGATTTTGGTTGATATGAATGTTGGTATCATTAATGTTCATTGATATCCTTTGATATTATTTTTCTGTTGATATTGGCTGGTGATGGTTGCCATTGATTGATTTTGATGTTAGCTGATGATGTTACTTTTGATGGCAATTACTTTCTGATTTTATGATGACAAAAGTGGGGGAAAATTATTGAATGATTTCGAATTGGTTATGGATGCTATGTGGAAGGGGGAGTTTTTGATGATATTATGTTGACTATGATAGAAATTACTTTGCTTATGACTTTGCTCATGCTGGTACTGAATGATTTTGAATTGGTTATGGATGCTATATGTAAGGGGGAGTTTTTGCTCAAATTTTTTTCAAAATATCATCCATTGTTTCATCATCATCAAAAAGGGGAGAATGATGATCTTGATCCCAATTTTTTGATGTTTACAAAACAATTGGATAATGTAAACTAATATTTTTTCAATGAGAAAGCTTTTCAACTCTGAAGAAATTTAATTCAAAAAGCAAATGAAAGAAGAAAAAAGAAGTCGAAAGCTATCGGACGCTCACAATGACAACACCGGACGTCGATAGATAGGGCAGGTACCGGACGATCATATCGGTCGAAGAACATCATCACCGGATGTCCGGAAGAATTGAATCTCTATCTGTTTTTGGACGCAAGTATTAGAAGTATTGGACGTCTGATACTCCCAATGGCTAGTTGACTCTTCAGCTACTTTCTATTCGTTGGAAGCTTTAATGAAACACTTTCTTGATCTCCTATAAATAGAGCATGGTCAGAAACTTCAAAATAGCTTGCACACTGAGAATACAAAAGATCAAGAGTAGTTTTAGTGAGAAAATACTCTCTAAGAAACATTTGTACTCTTTGTGGTGTAAGACTCCTTGTAAGCTTTTCATTTGTTAGACAATACTTCAATAGTGTAGCTTTGTGAGGGTTATCCTGAGGGATTGTAAAACTTCCTAACTTGACCGAGTGAAATTTGGGGCAAGGAGGAAGTGAGCCTTCCTTTGTACACAAGATTGGTTGTATTCATCAATTTGAAGAAACTTGTTTTGTGAATTGATCTTCGAGTTTAAGAGGAGCTTGGTAGTCAATTGGTTTGCATTTCCTATCTTTTTATTTATCTATTAGCTTGTGATCCTTAAATTGCATATGTCTTATATTTCTCTCAAGTGATATTGCTCCTTTATTGATTGATTTAAAGAGGGTAAATTTCGTATTGAGCAAAAAGTGCCCATAATCTGATTAGTTTTTTAATCAACCTAATTCACCCCCTTTTAGGTTGTTTTCGAGCCTAACACCTTTCATCTTCCGTTTTAGGGCACATATTTTTAGAAAGGTAGATGCCATGATACATTGGTAATAATCTTTTCTTAGAATTTTTCATACTAAAGCTCTTTAGCATCTTATCTACATATCTAGTAGTCTTTTTGATCTATCTCTATAGATCCTCATTCCCAAAATAAAGATTCCATTTCCAAGATCCTTCATGGAGAAATTCTTTGACAACCATACCTTTACTGTTTGGAGCATAGGTATGTCATTTCCCATGATTATTATGTCATCCACATATAATATAAGGAAATATACTAAACTTGCACTAACCTTCATGTCTTGATTTTGCAAGGAACCAAACCCTTTGATTACTTTATTAAAATGAATGTTCCAATTCCTAAAAACTTGATTAAGACCATAAATAGATCTTTGCAGCTTGCATACTTTATTAGCATCATTAGATGTAAAACTTTCAGGTTGTGTCATGTACACTTCCCCTTGAAGATTTCCATTAAGGAAAGCGATTTTAACATTCATTTGCCATATCTCATAACTAAAGTATGCAGTTACATCAAGTAAAATCTAAATAGATTTAAGCATGGCTACTAGCGAAAAGGTTTTCTCAAAATCAATACTTTGTTTTTTATTGTAACCTTTAACTACCAACCTAACTTTATAGGTAACTACTTTATCATCCATGTCAGTCTTTTTTTTGTTTTAAATACGCACTTACGCCCTATGGGTTTTATCCCTTCAAGTGGATCAATTAGTGTCCACACCTTGTTTTCATAGATGGAATCCATTTCTGACTTCATGGTTTCAAACCATTTCTTAGAGTTTTTACTCCTTAGAATATCTATGTAGGTCATTGGAGTATTATTTTCCTCTAAGATGAATAAGTCATCATATTTTTCAGGTGCATGACTTGTTCTATTTGACTTATGAAGATCTTGTGTATTCGGAGCTTTCCGTTGTGCCTGATCATCATGAGTAGCTTGCTCCATTTCCATTAACTATTCGTTATCTACTTCACATCTTGAACTTCTTCAAGATCTATCTTACTCCCACTACCTCATTCTAAAATAAATTCTTTTTCTAGAAAGACAGCAGTCTAAGCAATAAACATTTTTGTTCAATGGGGTGACAGAAATATTATCCTCTTATTTTTTTTTAGAATACCCCAACATTTGTCAGATTTGGGTTTTAACTTATTTGACATGTCTCGCTTCACATAAGTTGGACAACACCAAATCTTTATATGCGAAAGATTTGATTTTCTACCTTTCTACATCTCATATGGCGTAGAAGGAACATTTTTTTGTTGAAACTCAATTTAAAGTGTAGGAGGCAGTTTTTTGAAACTCGATTTAAACTTCATTCTTCTTTAGTATCCTACTTCCTTTTAGTTCCTACATATTTAAACAAAAATGAGAATCGCTTCCGATATCTAATACCCAAGAATTAATAGAATTAGATAAATTAACCTCAATCATGATTGGAAGTGAATATGTAGTGCAAAATGTTCAAAGTGTGAATATCATGTAAGTGCAATAGAAGGAAAGTTTGACAGATTTGACACCTATTGGTATTTCGGCAATAATTTGAACTACATCTGTTTGATTGAGGTGATTCTTAAATCATTTTGAAGTTAAGACATAGCTCTTCATTTCGTGAGAGATATCTAAGTCTAGTTCATGAGCTTCCTTGGTCAAAATGTCAAAATATAATCAGACAAATTTGTTGTCCAAAGTTAAAATAGGCGATTGACTAGTTAGGGGTATTTTAGTCATTTCTTAGAATACAAACATCTAGATGATATGATTCTTGATGCATTGGAAAGATAACTCAAAGAGATACAACTTTCATGTTTTGTACAAAAGCTAATTCAGCTTCCATCATCAAGAAAATTTTAGTTGATGTTGGTCCAACAACAAAACAATACTGAAGATTAATGCAAAAAGTGCAAACCTGCTAAGCAAGTGGATCTGCGAGGTGATTTGTGAAGTAAACCTCGCACTTCTCTGAACCATTGGTACAAATTGCTCTACAACTTGCACTCATTTTATATTGCTTTGTTGACAAATTTTTTCTGAAAAAATATGGTTGGATCCAGCTAAACTTGTATTAAAAAAGTGAAGAACAACTTTATGACAACATTATGAGCACAATTCTCTGCCAAAAACATCTATATATACCCCCTTATATCTCATTGATAAAAAGGACATTAGAGTAGAGGATGATGAAGTAGAACAAAATAGAAGTAGAGGTAGAAGCAGTTTTACCTCTAGTTTCATATTGTGAGTTTCTTTGTTAGTTTAAGAGATTTGAGAGGAAAGTGAGAGCACTTTTGTACTTTGCTTATTTGAGAGATCAACTTGTGAAGTAATTTAAGGATTCAACCATCAAAACATTAAATAAGAATTTTTCTTCCTAAGTTTTGTCTCTTGTTCTTATTTGTCATACTTTGTTACAAATTTGTTTTATACTTAGATATTCTTAATATGATGTCTAGCCAAGTTTTTTCACCTCCTAGGGAGAAGATGAACTGTGACGACCCCAACTCCCTAAGGCGAACCAAAGGGTTTAATGGGCTGCCTACCCAACTCTTGTCAGGATTCAATTACTAACTTACTCATAAACCTTGGTTACAAGCGCAACCACCTCAAAAGCAAGAATCACATCTCCCAATGACAATAACAAGAACCATTCTTCAACAGATACATGAGACAGTGATCACTTCAGTCTTAAGATACATCACTGGCCCAAATTTACAAAAGTCGAGTTTTCAAACTTGCAAGTCATGAACAAAACTAGAAAGTTGATGCTATTACACAAAAGCAAAAGATTTAGACAAAACTCAGCCCTTCACAATCAATTGCCCAACTTCTTGCCTCCCGTAAGGAAAACAAACTAAAAGGGGTGAGCTTTCGCTCAATGAGGATCCAAGAAGGTCATGCAATCAATAATATAATACACAAGCCACAAAGAATGTAAACCACCACCAGATAGAGCAATTACACTTCAATTAAGCAATAACACATTCATTTAAAAGGATACAGGGCTCTCATGAGCTTGTTCAAGTAACTTGATCAAGATTCAAGATTTCCGTTGACACTCCGTCAACTTTATTCCATAATACTATCAAGTAATTCATCACTTCACATCATTCTCCAACCACCATTCAACCCCCTACCGGGCTTGCACATCAAATTTAAGAAGGTTAATACTCGAGTATACCGGTTCCAGATCAAGTTCAAGAACTCAAGTACAGGTTCCAATTCAAGTTCAAGTTCAAGAGCTCAAATGAAAGTTCAAGTGACAAGACCCATGATTCATTGATCTCATCAACCAAGCCCTTGCTGGCTTGACTCGACCAACTAGCCAATGGAGTTTAGGGCCCCAAGCACGCAATAGAGTCGATGGGATAACAACCCAAACGACCATTAAGTCAAGCACAAGTAAAGCAATTCATTTAATACAAACATCAGGAATCTAGTCAAGAAGGGTAGAGTATGATAAGGTACATATTCGCCCAGGCAATATCAATTCAAGTACAAGTATCTCCATCAAGAAAGCATGTCATTCAAGTAAGGAAACATAGCACATAAGCACTTTACAAGCACTTAGAACCACTCACCACTGAAAACAAAGCTTAAATGTCCACCTCAGGTGTAATTTCAGCCTCACTTCCAAGTCCTAGAATCAAGTAAATAGAGTACAATAAGATCCACCACTCCAAGCCACACATTTAAACGAAGCTACTTCCAAGTCCCAACTAAGAAGTCTCCAGTTTTCAGATTTTTCTCACTCACAAACTCTCCCCAAAACGCATGATTTCTTGTTCAATTCAAGGGGGAAATCCATGTACATGTTATGATGAGAACATGAAGATTGGATTCCCTTCAAGTTCAAGGAAATTTGATTGATGGTTGATGGTGCAATCGGGCTCAAGAATCATTGAAAATCCGAACTTGTGTCATGATTATTTCTTGTTATTTATTTAATTAAGTTTTCAGCAATAATTGTTAGTTAATTAGAGTTGGTCTTGAGTTAATTTTTGAGTCCTTAATAAGGGGAATAAAGGCTAAGGTCATGTTGACCATAGTTAAGCCAATTTGAGTTAATTAATTTGCTATTCTAGTTGAGTTAGAGTTTTAGGAAAGTAGTTAATTGCTTCCAAATTTGTTTAGGAAATTGTGTCAAGTTTAGAAGCCAAGTCAAACATGGAAACTTGATTTGTTTCCAACTTATATTAGGTTTTTGAGTCTTGTAAGGCTATAAATAGCCAAGCTTATGATATTTTTGGTAGTTAGACAATTATGAATAAATTTTGAGAGTTTTCTCTTTCTTGTTCCTTTGGGAACGTTCCTTGATACAAAGTGAGTCATGTCTCCTTTGTTCAAATTTTGGCTTATCAATTCAAGACCACATTGAATTGTGGCGCCATTCTACCAACACCTTTGGTTCGCTAATCCATTAGTTTGTAGGTTGAGATAATATCCAAGTGAGACGGAAAAACCTTACGACCCCTCTAATCCCCGAGATTGCGAACAATCTTGATATTATCTCAACCCACAAACTAACGGATTAACGAACCAAAGGTGTTGGTAGAATGGCGCCACAATTCAATGTGGTCTTGAATTGATAAGCCAAAACTTGAACAAAGGAGGCATGACTCACTTTGTATCAAGGAATGTTCCCAAAGGAACAAGAAAGAGAAAACTCTCAAATTTTATTCATAATTGTCTAACTATCGAAAATATCATAAGCTTGGCTATTTATAGCCTTACAAGACTCAAAAACCTAATATAAGTTGGAAACAAATCAAGTTTCCTTATTTGACTTGGCTTCTAAACTTGACACAATTTTCTAAACAAATTTGAAAGCAATTAACTACTTTCCTAAAACTCTAACTCAACTAGAATAGCAAATTAACTAACTCAAATTGGCTTAACTATGGTCAACATGACCTTAGCCTTTATTCCCCTTATTAAGGACTCAAAAATAACTCAAGGCCCAACTACAGTACCACGGATTGAAGAGGCGTATGAAAAGGTGAAGTAAAACGCCAAAGAATTCAGACATCTCAGAGCCATCAAAAGAGTTATGCAGATAATCGAAAGAAGTATTTAGAATTTACGGTTGAAGATCAAGTTTTCTTTAAGATCACTCCTCTAAAAGCAAGTTTGATGGCAAGAAGAGGAAAGAAGTTGCAACCTAGATTGTAGGACCTTATAAGATTCTCTAACGTGTGGGAAACGTGGCCTATGAGTTGGAGCTGCCACCAAGTTTATCTCGAATTCATAATGTTTTTCACGTGTTTATGCTCAAGAAGTACCACCCAGATCCCTCCCATGTACTGCAATCAGAAAATATTGAGATCAACGAGGCACTGACTTATGAAGAGAAACCAGTGAAGCTTCTGGATCATAACATGAAGGAACTAAGGAATAAGCGAATTCCTCTGGTAAAAGTTCTATGGAGGAATCACGGAATAGAGGAAGCAACTTGGGAAGTAGAGGAGGAGATTCGACAGAAATATCCAGACCTATTTCTGAATCAATGTATGAATTTCGTGGACGAAATTGTTTTAAGGGGGAGAGATGTGAGGACTCATGTTTTTATTCTTAATTTAGTCATTTTTATAATTATTTTCCCTAGTGCTATTTAATTATACTATTATTGCGTGAATTTTCCTTAAATTTCGTTTTATCGCGTTCGCGTCGAAAGTTTCTCGAAAGTCACGCTGGTACGACTAATTGGAGATTTGAGAATTTATTACTACACTAGTGAGTATGAGTAATTATAGTGTTAGAGGAATTACCTTGGAGGATTAGTGTATAAGTGTAACAAATGAGAGAGAAAGTGGTAGTACAATGCACTATTTCGCCACTATTAAGAGTTGACTTTTTGCACAACTTTAAGTTAGCTTGTCCAACACTAGTTTCTTCCACAAAATTCAGAACCAAAAACACTCCCTCATCTCTCTCATTTGGCTGAACCCAAGGGAAAGAAAAGGGAAGAGAAAAACTTCATCTTCTTGCTCCAATCTTGCTCAAGTTCTTCATCCAACCATCAAACCTCTTGGAATGTGGCTCTAGATAGAAGAAAGGTGTAAGCTTGTGGTGTTTCTTGGTGAAAAATTGGTGAAAGTCTTACCTTCATCTAGGGTTTAAGAGCTTCAAAGGTAACCACTTCACCCCTCCTTTGCTCTTCAAATTTTATCAAGATTATAGGTTGGATTTCATGGGTTTGAAACCCTAATCAAGATTCTAAGCTAGTGGACTTGAGGAAAATTTTATCTTGCTTTATATTCTAAGCTAGTAGCCTTGAGGTGACCTATGAGGTAGCTGACTTGAGGTTATTGCTTGATTATTGTTGTTTGTGTGAATTATAGCTTGATATTGGTTTGATAGTGGAGAGAAATTGGAGGAAAACCGTGAGAGGGAAGCTGGCCGAAATTTGCTGTTCTTGTTGTCCTGCTTTGAATTGGAATTTTGTTGCTTATTTTGCTACTAAACTGATTGATATATGTTTTATTATGTGTGTAGAAAGTATATTTCGAAAATCATTTCAATTGGTTACACAAAACTTGAGTTTTGGTGAAAGAAAGAAATTTGGAAAACGGTCACCAGGACAGTGGACAGGGGTACTTTGTTTGAACATAACTCCTTGTACAAAAGTCAAAATTGAGTGCCGTTTGTGGCATTCAAAACTAGACATCAAGAGCTTTCTAACAGTATAAAATTTCCCTGCTTGTTCACTTTGAGGTTCAAAACTAGACATCAAGAGCCATTGTCTTAAGTTTTAAGCGAGTGCACTTTCTTCCTTGAATGTTAAGTGGTCGTGAGTATATGTGAGTGATGGTTTGTCACTGTTTCTTCAGGTGCTCAAGAGGGTTTCAAAAGGAATCCCGGTGTGGACAACTGAAGGGCTTTGTTTACTCACTTACTTTTGAATTGGTGAGTGTCAAGTGCATGAATTATTGCTAAATACTTGAATTGTTTCTTGTTAATTGAGAAATTTGGAATTGTCGAGACGAGTGTGTACTTTATCGCACTCGTTCTCTTTTACATGAATTTATAATTGAATTGTGTGAAGTGAATTGATAATTGAATTGAGAGAATTGGCAATTGTAATTGTACATCTTGGGATGCCCAAAACTCATTGGCCAACTTTGCGACTCGAGCCGGCATGGACTTGGTCGAGAAGCCTGGTGAACCATGAGAAAATTATAAGGTTGATCTTTTGAGATTTTACTGGGCATACTCGAGTAGTATTGCCCTCCCAGTGAGTGTTTGGTTATGGATCCGAGAGGGTGAAATGAAGGATGGGGGAAGTAAGTGGAGTCCTACGGACTTGATACCTATCCGGTTGACGGAGTGTCATCACGTGAAGGTATTGGATCGAGCCTCGGCAAAACAAGAGGAATCTAGCTCCTGAGAGCTCCCGTATCCTTATTGAGTGTGTTTTATTGTTAATGGTGAATTACTTGAACTTTCAATTTAATTTTTTTTGTATCAGTGTTATTGTTACTTGAACTATGCGTTTGCATGCTTTTCTTGGCCTCACTGAGCGTTAGCTCACCCCGTAGTTTGTTTTCCTTAATAGGAGCTCGGAATGGAAGGATTTTGGGGAAGCCGACTTGATTACCTTTTGATTAGAATTTTGGATGTATTTGATTAGTCGACTTTTGGTGGTTGTATTTTTGGGGAAAGTTGATGTACCTTTTAGTAACTTGTGATGTAAGAATTGAACGTTTATTTAAGGAAGCGACCTTTCTTTGTATCTACTTTTATTATTGGTTGTTTACCCTTAAGTTTAAATTTGACTCATTTTGAGCCATGGCGAGAGCTAGGCAGGCGGCCCGCCGATACCCTAGGGTTCGCCCTAAGGAGAAGTGGGGTCGTCACAGTTGGTATCAAAGCCTAGGTTTAGAGATCTATTTGGGAGATGTTTTAGAGGCTTTACTCTTGAGAATAGGGATTAGATGACTTAGTTATACCTTAAGTTGATGTTTGAGTGAATTAGTGACCTTAAGTTTCTAACTTTAAGTTTTGTGGTTGTTTTGTAGGAATGGAGAACGGTAATGGAGGTCACGCGGCTAACGGTAATGGAGCCGCTAACGGTCATGTGGAGTCTCTTAGGCCCATCCGATATCGAGTGCTGGGTGGAGGACCCCATGTCTGATACTCACCCTCCTCTAGATTCCCTCGTTGTCCTTTTAGGGAGACACATGCCTACCCTAATGATCTTGTGCTATCCATTGATGATGAGCATCGGCAGTTGGTGGTTACTAATAGGGCATTACTTCAGGAGATTGAGGAGCTGAACGCTATGGTGGATGCCCAGGGTGCTAGGATCATAGAGCTCGAGGGGACAATGATAGATGAGCACACTAGAGTTGGGGCCGCTAGTGTCGAGTTTCAGAGGACAAGGGCTTGACTACCTAGGGTAGTTGAGGAGGTCCAGGATCGGGCCGCTAGGATTTTAGCCGACACTACCATGCTGATAGAGGAGGTGATAGTGTGACGCCCCCACTTCTCCTTAAGGCGAACCAAAGGGTATCCGCGGGACGCTGCCCAACTCTCGCCAGGACTCAAGACAATTCGATTCACGCTTAACGATAATGATTAATACAAGCCTAACAAAGAAAAGTCGCTTCCATAATCAAATATCCAAATCTTACACCACGAGTTCAAAATACATCAGCTATCCAATTCTTACATTAGGTATCCAAAAGATACATCAATTCCCAAAATATACAACAGCCAAAATGTCTAGTCATTTACATTTGAAACCCTAATACAAAAGTACATCCAAAGGGGTTTCTCTGAATTTCACTCTCTGTCCATTCCTGTTAAGGAAAACAAATCTACGGGGTGAGCAATTGCTCGTGTGACAGCCCTACTTTCCCCTAAGGCGTACCAAAGGGGTCAGCGAATTGCCTGCCCAGCTCTCGCCAGGATTACTAAGAATGTTATACACAACTCAAATCATTCCGGAATATCTTAGCGCGCTTAAACAAAGCAAAAATCATGAAACGGAAAAAACAAAAATCGAAATGGAAAGTGAATAGTGACTGCCACGTCACAATCCGACCAGATTCCCGGCTGGATTGGAGGCACTAGCCAAAACCAACCGGATCCAAAAATCCTTGACAATCCGGCCAAGAAATGGCCGGATTTTCGGCCGGATTCCACTGCAGAATTTTACCGCCAAAATTTTCCTTCTTCGTTCAAATTTCGAACCTGTTTAAAACCCAATCGAACACAAGTAACTCCATATAATCCTTTAATATGGACATTTACAAACCAAAATACCACATGAACATGACTAAACACGTTTATATACCATATTCGTATATTTACAAATCAAAAGGGAAACATTTGGATCAAGATATATTTAGGGTTTCCAACCACTGAGGAGCTATACAAAAATATCTAGACTAACTCAACTCATTCTTCAAAAATCACAGGTCCAAAAGGTTATTCCTTGTAAGGAAAACAAAATTAACGGAGTGAGTTTTCGCCCAATGAGGTACCATCACTCAAGCATTCAAGGAGCACATAAACATGATGATACTCAATTCAAATACGTTCATCAAGTGAGCAAAACTAACACCACACAACAAATGAGAGTAAAAGGATACAGACGGCTCTCAAGAGCCTTTTTCTCTTTTGCCATACTTGATCTCACCTCATTGACTCTCCGTCAATGTATAAAGTGCAACCATAACCGTAGACTCCTCTTAACTCCGATTTCCGTCCACCACACATTCCCCTTACCGGGCCCGAACACCAAACAGTACAGAATTGGTAATACTCGAGTATACCAGAATCAAGAGTCTCATACCCAAAGATTCCTCAAAACAGTCCCCATGGCTTGTCAAGTTTCCTCGACCAAGTTCTTACTGGCTCGAGTCAATTGACTTCCAATGAGGTTGATGTGAGAACCCGTAATTTTCATTTTCTAGGTTTTAGAATTTTTCATGGCTTGTTTTCTGCATTTTCGTGATTAGAAATTTTTTTTTTATATAATTTTAAGGAGCAGATATAGTTTTTAGATGATTTTTCTCGTATCGAATAGATTTTGAGAAATTAAGAACGTATAATGGACGTGGGCCCCACTAGTGCGAAAAGTTTGGAAAAATTCGGCCAATAAGGTTAAGTTTCGGATATTGGGTGAAATTTATCGGGTGTTAAGAGATAAGTGGAGGATGAGATGTGATTGATGTGAGAGGAAACAAAAGGATAGAAATGCATTTAATGAAGTGACACGTGTCACTTTGTGAGTGGTTGAAGCCTAAGACAACTATTCATTTTTTTGACCTTTTGACCAATTGGTTAAATATCTTAAAATTACGACAAAAATCACCATTTCTTACTCCTTGGTGGCCGGATATCTCTTGAGCAAAGAAGGAAGAAACTCTTCACCATTTTAGCTTCCATTTAGCTCAATCTTCCAAAAACAATCACATAAACTAGTTTCTACTCCATAAAATCCTTCCATTAGGTGCTAGTAAGTTGTTTGGTGAAGTTTTTAAGGAAGCTAAGGTGTTCTACAACTCTCTCTCTCTTGTTTACTAGGTAAGTGGTGATTACACTTCCTCCTACACTCAATGATGTTTAATTTGTGCCTAATGGTGGCTAAAGTGCTGAAATTTGTGATTTATTTCTTGCTTTTGGATGATATGGTGAAGTTTTTATTTTATTGATGAATTTTCTGGTTTAATGTGATCATGAGGTTGTGGTTATTTATGATGGTTGGTAATGAGGGGTTGTGACTCTAGTGGATGTAAATGATAGGAAATTGCAACCAATTTTGGGTTTGGAAGGAAATGTGAAAAGTTAGGGTTTCATAACCCCCTTTCTGTCCGCTTTTGTATCATATGGTTAGAGGCCGAATTGGCCTTTTCTTAATACATGAAAGTTGTAGGTATTGATGTGTTTGAGGTGCCTGTAAAATTTCAGGTCATTTGGAGTAGTGTAGAGTGAGAAATGTCGAATTTACTATTGCTGTTCTGGGTTTCAGGATGGCCGAACTGCGCTTGTAATTGGCTGTTTTGACTGGAATTTCTTTGGATTTGATTGTTGAGGTCTTCTGATGAAATGTAGCTTGATGTCCTAGCTACCATATGCCTTTGGAATTTCTGCATTTGGACCTGTATAGACTGAGTTGTACTGATTACAGCATAGTGTGATTTGTAAACCTGCAATTACGGTTCTGGTTTGGTATTCTGCATATTTGACCTAGTTGTGCTAGGATTTGGACTGAGTGGCCTTCTACATTGTTGTATCCCTGTCTTTTAGCTTCGAGATGGTGGGTCTTACACCCTCATCCGATAAGCGTAGCGCATTTTGTGCCATTACCGCATAAGGAGGCCAAAACTGTTTTTGTTGTTAGGGCTAATATAGTTACATTTCCTGATTTTCTTGGTTTCCTTTAATGCTTATATATTCCTATGGAACCTTATTTTGGTAATACTTGGCCTTGGTTTATGATTTGTAAACAAATCTTATTGTGTTTATTTGAATAGTTTTAGGGCTTGTTTTTATTCCGATCATTTCCTAGCTAACTTTTGTACTTGTACTACTTTGAGCCTAGTGAACGGCTTTTGGGGAATGAGATGAATTTTGTGTGAGATGTTGAGACTGATTTGAGGAATTAATGAAGCCATGATGGCTGGAAAATAGGTAAACACAAGGGATATGCTGCCGAAATTTTACTTGAAGGCTAGTTGGATTTACTTGTGATTTGAGCGAAGGACTTTTGGGTTGGTTGTGCCTAGGTTTTCATGTTACCTTTTCGTTTCCAAGAAAATCATGTTTTTGCACCCTTGCATTAGTATTTATTTGGCAAGGCATACGACGTGTAGTCGAGCCTCACTTGTGCATTTTGTTTGCTCGATTTGGATATGAAGCCTTCAATTGGTTTATTTTGATTATTTTAGGGTTTCTTGGCGATTAAGGCCAATCTGAAGTGAAAACTTTTGAAGTTGAGCCGGTGAGTGTACCACTCCCCTCCATTGCTGTTTAACTTGATTTCTGCTCTGCAATCTGTTTATTTGTTCGAGACGAGGGTGTACTTTATCACACTCGTTCTCTAGTCTGTTCATGTGCCAATTTCTATGCAAAATTTGAATCTGTTATCTGTGTCTGCATCTGTTCGGATTTCTATGACCTATGAGCTCAATCCTGTGGCTAAGTTATTCGAGTCGGGCCGGCAAGGGCCTGGACGATTAGATAACGAACCACGGTAGTCTGTTCGGGGATTTTGGGTATTGAGACCCTTGATTCCGGGTATACTCGAGTATTACCATTTATGTTCGAATACGGTGAGCGGGCCCGGTAAAGGGGTGTTTGGTGGACGGAATTCGGTGCGAAGTGAGGTCTACGGACGCGTTGGTTCTATATACGTTGACGGAGAGTCAACCGGTTTGGATCAAGTATTGCGCTGGAAATTTGGCTCCTGAGAGCCACCTGTATCCTTCTGATTTGAATCATTGGTTACTTTATTTTACATCTGACATGTGTATCTGATTCGTTAAATGTGAAATGCCATGATTTTAATGCTATCTGTTTGGTACCTCATTGAGCGCAAGCTCACCCCTTTCTGTTCCATTTGTTTTCCTTACAGGAAATGACCACTTTTGGAAAAGGTTGTGTTAGTTGGTTGTCAAGTTGAGCTCATGTAAATGTCTTTTGAATAGCTCTTTGAATGAAACCCTAATGTGTATTGGGTTCACTTTCTTTTGATTGACAAACCGAACATGAATATTCGTAATGAATGGTTTTTGATATGCCACTTTGGCTTGTAAATGTTACAGTTCAATGTATGTATGTTTGGTTGATATTTGGTTGAATTTCGGATCAAATCGTATTTCAAGCGGCAAAAGAAAATTTTGGCTACTCTCGGCCTAGTAACTGGATTCTGACGTGGCCGGTACTGTTCATCATCGGCTTCGTTTTTTTTTTGTTTTTTTCATTTTGTGATTTTGACTTGTTTACGCGCGTGGGTATGTTCCGGAACGTATTAGATCGACGTGAACTGATCCGTAGTCCTGGCGCGAGCTGGGCAGGCAGCCCGCTAACCCCTTTGGTTCACCTTAGGGGAAAGTGGGGCTGTCACAGTTGAACTCAGAGTTAACAGTAAAAGTCGTTGGATACACGTCCAAACGACATCAGTTCAAGTATAATCAAGAGGATTCCATGTGATATAGTAAACAGTCAAATAAGCCATAGAGTACGAGAGCGATCAAGTACACCCTCATCTCATCTAGCACAAGCAGTAAGCACAAACAGTCCAATCACAGATGTAAAGTACAGTAAAGCCATGAAATAACAATCACGTGAGTAGTACACTCACCAATTCAAACAAAGTAATTTCACAAGTTTCCATCCGACGGATGCCTTGGATCACCGGCACGCCCTAAAATAATCAAGAAAGCACAATGAGACTCGAACACGAGTCATAAACCTATCAATAAGCTACTAATGCAAGGTCAAGTAGAACTTGAAATGAAATAAGAAACACTTGGTGTCAAAGGTTTAGACCACCCTAAAGTGACTCATATGCACTCAAGGCAACCTAATTCCAAGGAATCACATAGATTTAAAAATTGGACAGCATAACCTCTAAAATTTCAGATTTTCCATCCTATAAGCAACCATTTAGATTCATCCAACACAACCACAAATACATCTACAATTCATAAGCCATTCAATACACCTTATTAGGGTTACAATACCCTTTAATCTTAGCCAAACAAGAGTTCCACAACAAACCCTAGAAAAGCCTCAAATTGAAACCCTAAAATTGAAATTTTCGCACAAAGCTGAAATTTTTCGCAAATAACTACAATTAACACACCAAAGTTCCACTTTAGACCATATCAAGCCATCATCCATGGCCAACCAACAATTAGTATATAAAATCAGAAAAATCACTAATAAAATCAGAAATTTATCAAACTCTACTAAAAATCATGAAACCTTCCACAAAACAACTTATTTAGCTACCACAAGTCACTAATAAACCATTATTAGGAACAAACAATGAGTTTCTACACAACATACCTTGACACCTCAAGAAAGGTAGTAGCTTAGGTTTCTTTCTTCCAAAACAACTCCACCACCTTCTATAATCCTACCTAGCAAAGGATTTTTATGGAGTGATTTAGTGTTTTGGTGGTTGAATCACAAGATTTGTGCAAGGATTGAATGAAGTAGTTGAAGTTTTCTCTTCTTTTCTCTCCCTAAGAGGTTCGGCCAAGAGGAATGCAAATGAAGATGATTTTTGGTCAATTTTGGTAATTAGTAAAGTTGAGGTAAGATGGTCAAAGTCCAAGGTTGAATAAGAAAGTGACACATGTCACCTTTTGGGTTTAAACTTATCTCCATGACTCTCCAATGTTAATCCATCTAGGTAACCTCTAATTACCTCTTAATACCTAGTAAATTAATCCCTGTACACAAAACTTAACCTAATTGGCCGAATTTATCACACTTATCGCACTAGCGGGTCCCACGTCCGATATACACTCTTAATATCCCATAAACTAACTTATTTTAGAAAAATAATTTAAAAACTATATTTACTCATAAAAATTATTTAAAAATTTTCCTAATAAAGAAAATATGGAAAATGGGTGCAAATAAATAAAATAATGGCTAGAAAATAAGAAAATTTCGAGTTCTCACACTCTCTCTCCCTTAGAAAAATTTCGTCCTCGAAATTTCTTACCGTGATTCGTAAATAGACCAGGGTATTTCTGGTGCATCTCCTCTTCCACCTCCTAGGTCGCCTCCTCTACCCCGTGATTTTTCCACGAGATTTTCACCAGAGGGATTTGTTTATTTCTCAACTCCTTAACTTTTTGGTCGAGTAGCTGTACAGGTTTCTCCTCATAGGTGAGTGATTCATCTATCTCAATCTCCTCCGATTGTAAGATGTGAGTTGGATCGGGGTAATACTTTTTGAGTATCGAGACATGAAAGACGTCATGAACTCGGGACAAACTTGGTGGCAACTCGAGTCGGTACGCCACTTTCCCAACTCGTTGAAGAATCGTATAAGGTCCTACGAACCGAGGTTGAAGTTTCTTTCCTCTACCCGCAGTGACACTTCGTAGTGGCGTGATCTTAAGGAAAACACGGTCTCCAACTTCGAACTCCAAATCTTTCCTTCGGTTGTCCGCGTAGCTCTTTTGTCGGCTTTGAGCTGTTTGGAGTTTTTGACGTATTAACTTGACTTTTTCTTGGGCATCCTCCATCCATTGAATGGTTGTTGGATCTAGAACCTTCTTTTCACCTACTTCATCCCAATAGATCGGTGATCGGCACTTCCTTCCGTAAAGTGCTTCGTACGGTGCCATTTGGATCGACGAGTGGTAACTATTATTGTAGGCAAACTCCACTAAAGTCATGTGTTGGCCCCAACTACCTCCAAAATCTAAGATGCAAGTCCTTAACATATCCTTAAGGGTCTGAATAGTTCGCTCAAATTGTCAATCCGTCTGGGGGTGATAAGTGGTACTAAGGTTGAGTTTGGTCCCCAAGGTTTCTTGAAACTTTTGCCAAAATCTAGACACGAAACGAGGATCTCTATCCGAAACGATACTCATAGGGACTCCGTGTAGTCTTACAATCTCATCCATATATAACTGAGCCAATTTATCCATGGAATACTTCATGTTTACCGGTAAGAAATGGGCCGATTTGGTCAACCGATCAACGATCACCCAAACGGCATCATGTCCTCGTTGGGTTCGTGGCAAACCTGAAACAAAGTCCATTGTAATGTTTTCCCACTTCCATTAGGGTATCTCAAGGGGTTGTAACAATCCGGATGGTTTTTGATATTCTGCCTTAACTTGCTGACAAATGAGACAAGTTTGCACGTATTGGGCAACTTTCTTTTTCATGTTGTCCCACCAATAGGCCCCTTTTAGATCCTGATACATCTTACTACTACCTGGATGGATTGTGTACTTTGACCGATGAGCTTCCTCCAAGATTTCCCTTTTCAAAACTTCATCTTTGGGCACCACCACTCGAGTCCGATACTTCAAAACTCCCTCGGGGCTTAGATTGAAATCAGACGTTTCTCTCTTTTCCACTTATTCCCCCCCACTTTCGTACCATCAAATCTTCCTTCTGGGCCTCTTTAATTCTCTCCAGTAGAGTGGATGTCACTCTAATGTTACCACAAATTACCTTCTTATTGCCAAGACAAGGGTTCCATTCACTAATTGATGTTAACAAGTCCCACTCCTTAATCATTAATCCCGCAACTTGAGCCTTTCGACTTAAGACATCGGCCACCACGTTAGCTTTTCCCCGATGGTAGTTGATGGTGCAATCGTAGTCCTCCAGAAACTCCATCCATCACCGCTGCCTCATGTTCAATTCCTTTTGCGAGAAGAGGTTAAACCTCGAAAGTTACCCTGTACAGATAGTGTCTCCACTTCTTCAGAGCAAAAACAACTGCAGCTAATTCTAGGTCGTGGGTTGGGTAGTTCTGCTAATGAGTTTTCAATTTCCTAGAGGCAAAAGATATCACATTCTTGTTTTGCATCAGCACACATGCCAAACCTTCCCTCGAGGCATCAGTATAAACAGTAAAGCTATCTATTCCGTTACATAAAGCTAGTACGGGGGCCACGGTTAATCTTCTCTTCAATTCTTGGAAACTAGTTTCACACCTCATATCCCACACAAAACGACCATTTTTCTTCGTCAGGTCGGTTAAAGGGCCGGCAAGTCTAGAAAAGTCCTTAATAAAATGCCTATAGTACCCAGCCAACCCTAGAAAGCTACGAATCTCAGTGGGGTTTTCTAGCCTTTTCCATTCCGTCACTGCCTCTACTTTTGCCGGGTCAACAGAGATACCTTCTTGTGAGATTACATGCCCTAAGAAAGAAATCTTATCCAGCCAAAACTCACACTTACTAAATTTTGCGTACAATTGATGCTCTCTTAGGGTTTGTAAAACAATTCGCAGGTGCTGCTCATGCTCCTCTCGAATTTTGGAATAAACCAAAATGTCATCGATAAATACAACGACAAATTGGTCCAGGTAGGGTTTAAATATTCTATGCATCAAATCCATAAAAGTAGCAGGGGCATTGGTCAGTCCAAAGAGCATGACTGCGAATTCAAAATGCCCGTATCTAGAATTAAAGGCAGTCTTTGGTATGTCCTCCTTCCTAATCAACAATTGATATTATCCCTATCGGAGGTCTAACTTCGAGAAGACCACTGCACCTTGCAACTGGTCAAACAATTCATTGATATGGGGCAGTAGGTATTTATTCTTAACCGTTACATTATTCAACCCCCGGTAGTCTATACACATCCGCAAACTCCCATCATTTTTCTTCACAAACAACACAGAGGCTCCCCAAGGAGATCCACTCTCTCGAATAAACCCGCACTCCAATAGGTCTTGCAACTGTAACTTTAACTCCCTAAGTTTGGCAGGGGCCATCCGATATGGGGTCTTAGAGATAGGTGATGTTCCTGGTAGTAAATCAATTTTGAATTCCATCTCTCTCTCCGGAGGTAGGGTTACTAATTCATCAGGAAATACATCTGGATATTCCTTCACCACGTGTACATCTTCTGTGACGCCCCGAAAAGTATGAGTGTGGGAACCCGGAAATTTTCTAATTTTCTAGGGTTTATGTTATTTAATCGCCCGTCTTTTCTACATTTTCTTTATTAGAAAAATTCTCCAGATAAATTTTATGAGCAAAGATAGTTTGAAAATGATTTTTCTAGTATCGGTTAGTTTTTGAGAAATTAAAAGCGTATTTTGGACGTGGGACCCGCTAGTGCGGTAAATGCATTATATTTTTGACAACTTGTTGGAATTTTGTATTAAGTGATATTATTTTACAAAGTGTTAAGATATTTGTATTGGAGAGACAAAAAGATAAGTTTTAAACCTAAAGGTGACAAGTGTCACCATAAGATTAAGTCTTGGACTTTGACTACACTATTCATGCCTTTACCAAATTAATATCAAAATTGACCAAAAACTCACCATTTATTCCTCCTTCTTGGCCGACTTCTTGCAAGCTCAAAGGGAAGAAAACTCTCCACAATTTTGGTCTACAACCTTGCTCAATCTTCAACTTCAACCGGTTAAATTTGAAATTGCTCCATAAAACACCTTCAAGTAGTGTTTGTGAGGTGATTGGTGAAGTTATTTGGAAAGTATAGGTGACCAATAGCTCTCTCTCTCTTGTTTCTAAGGTAAGTTATGAAGAACCACTTTCCTTCCTTGATTGATGCTTAAATCATGCTTAGTGGTAGTAAGAGATGCCATTTTATGGATTATATTTTGAGTTGTAGTTGAATTGATGAACTTTTATATTTTTTGGGGATTTTTCTGTTTTAATATAAGCATGATTGTGTGGCTACCTATGATGATTGGAAATGGTCTATAATGACTTAAAGAGGTGGGGAAAGTGATTAATTGCAACCAATTTCTGTTTTGGAAGAAAATTGAAAAACCTAGGGTTCTTAAGGGAGCATTCTGTCCAAATTTTTAGGTCCTAGATAGAGGCCGAATTGGCCTTAGCTCAAAACATGAACGTTGTAGGGAATGACATTTTAGATATGCCTAAAAAATTTCAGGTCAAGAGGAGTAGTGTAGAATGAGAAAAGTCGAAATTACTATTGTTGTTCTGGTTTTACCCGAATGTAAGAATTGCGCCTGTAATTGGTTGTTTTGGCTGGAATTGCTTCGGAATTGGTTGTTTAGGTCTTCTGATGAAATTTATCCCTGTTTCTTAGCTTTCAGTTGGTTTTGGAATTTCTGGATTTGGACTTGGAGAGCCTGATTTATGATGTTTCCGCTAGAATGCGTTCTGTGAATCTGTTTTTGTGATTCTGGTGTAGTATCTTGCATTTTTGACCTGGTTACACTCGAAACTGGGTTGAGTGACCTTCTGTAATGTTGTAGCCCTGTCTTTTAGCTTCGAAAAGGTGTATCTTGCACCTTCGTCTGACAATCGTAGCGCCTTTGGTACCATTACCGCAAAATGACGTCAAAACTGTTTTTCTGGTTTTGAGCTTAACTTTCATTTCCGGACTTTTCCCTAGCTTGACTTGTACTAGTACTACTTGGAGCTTGCTGAGTGGCTATTGGATGAACTTGTTGTTGTGTGTGTACCTTTGGGACTGGATGAGGAAATAATGAAACCATGATGGCTGGAAAAGTTAGCAAATTCAGGGGAAGTGCTGTCCGAACTTTGAAGGGATTTGTTTCCATTGAGTTTGTGATCTAAGACTTGGATTTGAGCAAGGCAATGATATTTGATGGATGATTTCTGAGCCATGGAGGTGAGTGACCCTAAACTATTTCCAAAGTACTTGTGAAATGTTTCTTGTATTATTTATTTGATTGCATATCATGCGTGCTTGCATGTGGATTCATGACATGATTTGGCTTCAATGAGTTCTGGGAAAGTCTTGTGCTGGACACCAACGTCTCCACTCTGTTTATGGTTCATGTTCATGTTTATCTGGAGCTCAAGAAGGGGCTCCCTCTTAATGTTAATGTTAATGTTAAATGATCTATTTGAGCGTTGGATGTTCAAGTGCTATGATTTCCCTGGCTCACGAGAGCACTAAACGAACATTTGATCTCTAAATCATGACATCATCGAAATGATCGAAATGCAACATTGTGAAATATATTTGTTTAATGATTTTACTGGTTACTCGCTGAGCTTCTAGCTCACCCCAAAAATATTTCATTCCCTTCCACAGGGCTCAAGGCGAAGGAAGGACTTGTAGTACTTGTGCACGTGACTGGATGGCCTATATCTTGTACAGTTTGGATTTGGAATCATTTTATGTTTAGTTTGGGGAATTATTTCCGCTTCGCTTTTGATATGTAATTATTGGAGAAATTGATGTAATATTTGAGTTTTATCTTGTAATTCATTTGAGGATTGTAGTGAACGACTGAGTCCCGGCGAGAGCTGGGCAGGCGGCCCGCCGAACCCTCTGGTTCGCCTGAGGGGGAAGTGGGGCTGTCACAGTTGGTATCAGAGCTTAGGCTTCAGATTTCTGTAGTGTATCCTAGGCTTGAAGTTTAGGATGCCGGACTGTGGGTTTGATTTGACTCTTAGTGTTTACTTGGAATGCTTGAGTGATTTTTGCGGGATGTCTTGACTTGATTGGTACAAGATGGAATGTCGAGGATGACATTCTTTTAAGGAGGGGAGTTTGTGACGCCCCGAAAAGTATGTGTGTGAGAACCCGAAAATTTTCTAATTTTCTAGGGTTTATGTTATTTAATCGCCCGTCTTTTCTACATTTTCTTTATTAGAAAAATTCCCCAGATAAATTTTATGAGCAAAGATAGTTTGAAAATGATTTTTCTAGTATCGGTTAGTTTTTGAGAAATTAAAAGCGTATTTTGGACATGGGACCCGCTAGTGCGGTAAATGCATTATATTTTTGACAACTTGTTGGAATTTTGTATTAAGTGATATTATTTTACAAAGTGTTAAGATATTTGTATTGGAGAGACAAAAAGATAAGTTTTAAACCTAAAGGTGACAAGTGTCACCATAAGATTAAGTCTTGGACTTTGACTACACTATTCATGCCTTTACCAAATTAATATCAAAATTGACCAAAAACTCACCATTTATTCCTCCTTCTTGGCCGACTTCTTGCAAGCTCAAAGGCAAGAAAACTCTCCACAATTTTGGTCTACAACCTTGCTCAATCTTCAACTTCAACCGGTTAAATTTGAAATTGCTCCATAAAACACCTTCAAGTAGTGTTTGTGAGGTGATTGGTGAAGTTATTTGGAAAGTATAGGTGACCAATAGCTCTCTCTCTCTTGTTTCTAAGTTAAGTTGTGAAGAACCACTTTCCTTCCTTGATTGATGCTTAAATCATGCTTAGTGGTAGTAAGAGATGCCATTTTATGGATTATATTTTGAGTTGTGGTTGAATTGATGAACTTTTATATTTTTTGGGAATTTTTCTTTTTTAGTATAAGCATGATTGTGTGGCTACCTATGATGATTGGAAATGGTCTATAATGACTTAAAGAGGTGGGAAAAGTGATTAATTGCAACCAATTTCTGTTTTGGAAGAAAATTGAAAAAACCTAGGGTTCTTAAGGGAGCATTCTGTCCGAATTTTTAGGTCCTATATAGAGGCCGAATTGGCCTTAGCTCAAAACATGAAAGTTGTAGGGAATGACATTTTAGATGTGCCTAAAAAATTTCAGGTCAAGAGGAGTAGTGTAGAATGAGAAAAGTCGAAATTACTATTGCTGTTCTGGTTTTACCCGAATGTAAGAATTGCGCCTGTAATTGGTTGTTTTTGGCTGGAATTGCTTCGGAATTGGTTGTTGAGGTCTTCTGATGAAATTTAGCCCTATTTCTTAGCTTTCAGTTCGTTTTGGAATTTCTGGATTTGGACTTGGAGTGCCTGATTTATGATGTTTCTGCTAGAATGCGTTCTGTGAATCTGTTTTTGTGATTCTGGTGTAGTATCTTGCATTTTTGACCTGGTTACACTCGAAACTGGGTTGCGTGACCTTCTGCAATGTTGTAGCCCTGTCTTTTAGCTTCGAAATGGTGTATCTTTCACCTTCGTTCGACAATCGTAGCGCCTTTGGTACCATTACCGCAAAATAACGTCAAAACTGTTTTTCTGGTTTTGAGCTTAACTTTCATTTCCGGACTTTTCCCTAGCTTGACTTGTACTAGTACTACTTGGAGCTTGCTGAGTGGCTATTGGATGAACTTGTTGTTGTGTGTGTACCTTTGGGACTGGATGAGGAAATAATGAAACCATGATGGCTGGAAAAGTTAGCAAATTCAGGGGAAGTGCTGTCCGAACTTTGAAGGGATTTGTTTCCATTGAGTTTGTGATCTAAGACTTGGATTTGAGCAAGGCAATGATATTTGATGGATGATTTCTGAGCCATGGAGGTGAGTGACCCTAAACTATTTCCAAAGTACTTGTGAAATGTTTCTTGTATTATTTATTTGATTGCATATCATGCGTGCTTGCATGTGGATTCATGACATGATTTGGCTTCAATGAGTTCTGGAAAAGTCTTGTGTTGGACACCAACGTCTCCACTCTGTTTATGGTTCATGTTCATGTTTATCTGGAGCTCAAGAAAGGGCTCCCTCTTAATGTTAATGTTAATGTTAAATGATCTATTTGAGCGTTGGGTGTTCAAGTGCTATGATTTCCCTGACTCACGAGAGCACTAAACGAACATTTGATCTCTGAATCATGACATCATCGAAATGATCGAAATGCAACATTGTGAAATATATTTGTTTAATGATTTTACTGGTTACTCGCTGAGCTTCTACCTCACCCCAAAAATATTTTATTCCCCTCCACAGGGCTCAAGGCGAAGGAAGGACTTGTAGTACTTGTGCACGTGACTGGATGGCCTATATCTTGTACAGTTTGGATTTGGAATCATTTTATGTTTAGTTTGGGGAATTATTTCCGCTTCGCTTTTGACATGTAATTATTGGAGAAATTGATGTAATATTTGAGTTTTATCTTGTAATTCATTTGAGGATTGTAGTGAACGACTGAGTCCCGGCGAGAGCTGGGCAGGCGGCCCGCCGAACCCTCTGGTTCGCCTGAGGGGGAGGTGGGGCTGTCACATCTTCTACCTTCTGTTTATCGATGAGGGTATTGATTAGAAAGGCTAAGAACCCTTGCGCCCCTTTACTTAGCAATTTCCTAGCACGAATACCCGAGATCAAGGCAGATGAGGCTAACCTACCCCTTATATCTAACCTTAAGGTCGCCTCCCCGAGAATACGAAATTCTACTACTTTTCTCTTACAATCGAGTTGAGCATTATACCGAGTTAACCAATCCATGCTAAGAATTACATCATACCCCTTAATGGACAAGCTTATTAAGTCCCCTAACAATTTCCTCTCTCCTACCCAAACTTCACAATTCTTATAAACCATGCTAGTGAGCAAACGGTGTTCCCCCGTCGGAGTACTAACTTCTAGGTCACCAAGGTTCCCGACCAAGCCCATGCCGGCTCGAGTCCCAAGGTCGGTCCATGAGTTTGGGCGTCCCTCATTTAACATTTATGAGTCGAGGAGATTCACGCCAACGACGTATGCAGCCATAGCATACCATTTCATTCATTCAATCGTTCATTTCATTCAATCCATTCAATACATTTCATTCCATTCATTTCATTTCAATCAATTCAATCATGATTCATTCAAATGAAAATGAGTGCGGTAAAGTACACACTTGACTCCATTTTCAAAATCTCCAATCATTAATAACAGTTAAACATGTATCAAGTTCGCATACACTTGACACTCACCAAGTAAAATAAGGAAGCAAGCACAAGCGGTTGTTTCGGCGTCTCCTGTGAGATTCTCTTGAAGGTCCTCTTGAGTGCCTGAACAATTAATAATGAACTATTACACACTATCGCTTAAAATCCCTACTTATCGAGAAAGATTGCACTCGTGTACAATCTAAGAAGATATCATGAGAATGAGTCTTAATTACTCGTAAATCGAGGCTCAAAAGTAGGGTTTAAAAACACAAGAGAAATCTGATTTTCATCTTTGAAATCAAGTGTAAAATGGTCAAACGATATCGAAGGAAAATGGAGAGTTCTAAAAACTCAATTTCCTTTAAGTTCGGAAATTTCAGATTTGACAAGCAATCCTTGAAAAATCGTATCTCACTCTCTGTAGGTCCAAAATTGGAAAACTTGATACCGCTAGAAACTAGTTCCGAAGTACTAAAAGTTCCTAGAAGACACTTTGCCATGATTCAAAATGGAAGGCATTCAAATTTTGGCTTCAAGTTGCTGATTTGGGCTCCCCGGACAGATTCGGGTTTGGTTTTTGACAAACTTTGGAAATTCGGTAAAATTCACAGAATATGAACTAGCCTCTCAAATTTGAAAATCAATTAGAGTTACAATCAAAGTTTAAAACACAACAAATAGAACAAGAATCGGAGTTTTGACCGCCAAGATATAGCAGCTCAAATTTGCTGAAAATTTCTCACTGAACAAGGATTTTCCAGATTTGAAACATAAATTTTGGGACTTTAGTTGGGCATCGAAATGGACTTGGAATGGCACCAAATTTGGTAGTATTATCCTACCGTATAAGGGCTATTTCTCTGTCAAATTTCATATAACAATTCATATGGAAGGTCAGTTAACAAAGCCACTAAAGTTTCAAGAATTTCCAAGGCAAACCTGCCTTGTACTTCCGTTTTCCCCTTTTTTTTCTAACTTTTGGCCAATGAAATCGAGTCAAATCTATTTATTTTATGAAGACAAGGTCTAATAAACTACCAAAATACATTTGGTAGGTGATTGACACCAAAAGTTTCAAAATAACAAGTCCCAATTCGAAATAAGCCATTGGCTAACCCAAAATTAGGGTTTTCAATCACTGATGCAGTTCTGTAATTCGGCCACAACTCACTCAATTCAACTTGGGATTGGGCATGGTTGGTGGCATTGGAAACTACATTCATAAGGCTACAATTTCTCAGAAGAAATCTTTTTGAAATTCTGTCCATAACTAGCTCATATTTGAGCAACAAGTCACAGCACATAACAGGTTTTCTAACACAGCAGTGAAACAGGACAGTTAAATTTGAAAGGCTGGTACGGTTCACTCAAGTTGAATCAGGGGATGTATTTTATACCGTTAGAAAACTGGAAGTGTTTATTTTCTAGTGCCACAAACAGCACTCGATTTTGACATGAAAGCAAAGAGTTATAGTTGTTTGAAATTCGCTGCCAGAGTAACTCTGGACACGTTTTCCAGCCATGAAGAAATTTCGAAATCCAAACATTTACCCAACCAAATCAAGTGATTTTTGGTGGAAACTTTCCACACAACCTATACAACATATCCACATCAAAATCAAGACAATTTGACCACCAAAATCACACCAAAAGGCGAGACAAGAACAGGGCAAAACCTGCCCTTCTTCCATTTCAACTTCCTTTGAGTTTCTTTCTACTCTTTCAACTTAAATCCACTAGATTAACACTTAATCAACATAAATAACATTCAAAATGATCAAATCAGTCTAATAAGTCCATTGTGGGATTTCATAGAGCCCACTCACATGATTTTCAACAATCCAAAGCTACCCACATGAAGCTACAAGCTTCTAAGTATAATCTAACTTACAAAAGCTAAGATTCAAGGGTTGGATGATTAACTACCTCCTTAGATGATGAACTCAGAAATTTTCGGTCCTTTGAGCTCCAAGAAAAACGTAAGAATGAAGTTCTCTTCCTAGTCCAAGATGATTTCCAAGTGGTTTTGAGTTTGTGGTAGAAATTTGAAGTGATTTGGTGCAAGAAAGTGAGGTGAAATGATGAAGGTTTGCTCCTTCTTCTCCTTGGTGTTGTTCGGCCACAATGAGAGAAAAGAGAGAGAGTGTTGAGCTGCAAAATCTTCTTGAGTAAGCTTGGTAGGTGAGAGGTTTAAGTGCTCAAAAGTCAACCCTCCAATAGTGCGCGTACGCGCGCATTTCGTGCTCGTTTCCTCTCGGGTTCGTTTCACTTGTGCACTAAACCTCTAATGCACTTCCATTCATACTATTATTATTCACTCTTAATAATCTAAAAATAAAGGTCTAAAGTCCCCTCAATTTATCATGCACGCAAAAACGCGTACTTCCGATTTGTGCGCGATAAAGCGAAATTTCTAAGGAATTCTTATAACGATAGTATAACTAACTAATACTTGAGTACTTAAAAATGAAAATAACCCTTTTAGGGTAAACCAATAAATAAGTGAATAAATCGATAAAATAAATAAATAAATAAAATAAAATAAATTACGAGTCCTCACAGATAGATGTCGTCGAGAGCTCGATTCGTGAGGGCACTCTTGAGGAGGAGCCTTTTGAGGAGGACCCAGAGAAGGAGGTCCAGACTGGTGGTTTGGCTGCGAACTAGGCTAGGATTGATGAATCTTTTGATTTTTGTAGCTGGGATTAGCTAGGGTGATGCTTGTAAAGCTCTTGACTTTTACTGCATGATTGATTGTACTTTTGTGGCACATGTGTTCTATGTTTTTGTAAATGCCCCATGACTTATTGATTATGTATGAACCTTTAAATGTTAATATATGCTAGTTATTGTTATTTGAAATATTTTTCATGTTGGATTTTGTCTTTAAGTATTCTCTAGCGTAATTATTTTTATTCTTGCACTTAGACATAATTAAGATCATGGACGGCCGAAGAAGTGGTAAGGGTCGAGGGCGTGGGGTTAGGCAACCCCAACCTCAAGGAGATGATCAAGGATCGACTATTGGACTGAGCCAAGGACAAGTAAATGAAGAGGATAACCAAGTGGCTACTGCCATTAACTGTATGACGGATATTTTCGAGTGGTTAGCAGAGCGACAGGGTCCAGAACCTGTTAACCAACCCGGGCTTAGGAAAGAGGGGAGGATAGAGCCTTGGAGAGATTTTTGAATTTTACTCCGCCTAAGTTTATTGGAGGACCTGACCCCGAGTTAGCGGAGAACTGGCTGGAGAGAATGACCAATATATTTGCCGCCTTAGATTATACTGAGGAGAGGCGAGTGACCTTCACTGCCTTTCAATTTGATGGTGCAGCACGTGCTTGGTGGAATATGATAAGGGAAAAATAGGAAAGAGCGTAAACCCCTTGGACCTGAAAAAACTTTATAAGGGAGTTTAATGAGAAATTTCTCTCGTCTTTGATTCAAGAGAAACGGGAGGACGAATTCATAAAGTTGAGACAGGGGGCTTCTAGCGTGGCTGACTATGAGGAGCGATTTACTAAGCTTTCTAAGTATGCTCCGGAATTGGTGGCTAATGAACGGAGAAGGATAAGGTGCTTTGTACAAGGACTTAATGTGGAGATTCAAGAGAGGTTAGCAGCAGCCCAAATCTCTACGTTCACTAAAACCCTAGAGAAAGTGCAGAGAGTCGAAAGCGCAAGGTTGCAATTTAGAGACTTACTGATACGCTCCTCGATCAACGCGTTTCGAGACATGTAGCACGTTTGCCCAAGGATCTAGCTAGGTTGTCCAACGTTTGGTTTGTGGAACCCAAAACCAAGACGGGCGACACGACTTGATTGAAGATGGTAGAACGACGACTCCAACGAGGTGAATACTCAAGTGGATAGGTCGGGTGAACAATCAAGGACAATCGCGAGATTGCTCAAGAACCCTTGCCAATGCAAGTGAAGGATTCAAATCTCTCAATAATGGAAGAGAAACAAACTGGAATTTTATTATCAAAGTGTCTAACCTCAACCGTACATGGAGGAGCCTTTTTATAGGCTAGAAACCTAGGAGCCTAATCCATTTGAGACAAGGATTTGCAGCCCATCTTCCTAACACTAGCAAGACTAATTCGGTCCACACTTACATGAATTGGGCCGACTTATTTAACTCCACTAATTAACAAGACTAACGAATTAAAACATGACATCATAATAACCAATCCAACTAACAAAACCAGTGGCTAACATTACTAGTGCCCGGCCCAAGTAGCGAAGGCCAGATTAGCAACTTCCAAGCCTTCAATGTTCCTATAGACCCTTTGTTCATCATTTAGCCTCAAATCCGTGCAGACATCAGTCCCCTCCACTTGGGAAGGATTTGTCCTCAAATCTAGATCCTCCTCGTCACGGAACGGGCTCAAGTCCGTGACATTGAAAGTCGTGCTAACATTGCACTCCCCAGGTAACTCCAATTTGTAAGCATTGTTGTTGACACGGTGGAGCACTCGGAACGGGAAACAGATTGCAGCCACTCTTCATTTGACTCAATAGTTTGGAGGATGATTTTCATGTTTGCATCATTCCCTTCCTCTTGAAAGCGATTTGGCCTCAAATCGATGGTACGCTTAGAGGACAATCACGTTGGAAAGAAATGAAGGGTCAGGAGCCAAGTTAAATGCCATTTGGCCAGCCTCAAGGGGCTCTCAAACAAGGACATTCACCAAGGTTGGAAAGAACGTGTATAAGGCTTGCGAAAATTCCAGGTTGTAACCCAAAACTCTCTAATTAGCCTTTGAGCATGGACTGTCATGATGTTACCTACACATAAATCACATAGTGAGTAGTCATAGGTATAAAACTATGCAATGGCTTACCAGTCACGTGCACAAGATAAGGATCTTCATAATGATGCTCATTGAAGCTAGAGAAATCCTGAATCGGGTTGTACAAGGCGGTATAGTTCGGCCCTTCTTCGCAACATGCAGCTGGAACAAGCATGAAATCAAGTTGCAATTCTTTGGTCAAGGCTGAAATTTTTCGGACAGCTTTACTACCTACAAAAATGAAATAAGTTTCAGCTTGTGTCGAACCAGAAATTGGATAAAGAAGCAATGGGACAGCATTAGCTAAATGGTAAGAAGGTGTAGATCAAGATTTAAATGTGAAAACTCCCTTTGACACTTCAGCGTGCCTTCCACCACTTGATTTAACTTGAGAATCTAGTGCGGGTTCTCTACACTTCCCATCAAAAGCTACATAGGAACGACAAGATTTAGGACGAGTAACATGCTCAAAATAAGCCAAAAATGATGAATGACCCATCGGTAAAGAACAAGAAGTGAAATCTAGAATTCCCCCTTTAAGATGAGCTCGAATCAATCCTCCAATGGTGTGGACATGTTTGAGTTGACATGGTTCCATGAATTGAGACCAAAGAGAGTTAGCTCGTAGAAGACAAACTCCATGGAAACTCGCAAAGTGTCCAAGTGACTTGGGAATGGAATATGTCATGACCAACTCTACTTGACTTTGTTTAATCTGCACAAAAGAAGAGGTACTAAACAAAACACATGTTAGCTTGTTAGCAAACAAAACATCCACACTTTCAACTTTTGCGAACATGGCCAACTCCTCCTCTTTACTCGTCAATAAGGCCAAATTATACTTGCCTTTTCTCACTCCATTCTTCTCAGACCATTGTTCATTCATTGCACTTGAGTTTGGATTTTCATTGTCTAGCTCATGTTCATGGCTCGGCTGCAACTCATTCATATATGGCTCTTCAATCAGCGAGAGACTTGGATGAATTTTCCCTTTATTACCACCGGTTGACATATGATTAAGTTGCTCCAAGTGGGAATCTAGCACTTGGCTAAGTCTGTCCATCATAGAATCAACCAATGCTTTAGTCCGACTTCGGAATTCATCCTTTGATTCACAAAGCTTTGACTCAATTCGAGAATTCTCAAACTCCTTGTCTTGATTGTCAAGACACTTCTTAGATGAATCTCATTTGCTTGAGGTAGACCTCGACTTAGATGCTCGGCGCAAACTTCTTTGCTCCTTCTCATACTCATTGCAATCTCGTTTATACCTTTCATATACACGCGAAGCACAGTAACGTTCCATCTCCTCCCGGAGTAAACGAAACTCATGTTGTGAACTAGATTGCATGGAACTAGAGTACTTGGGAGTAGTCCGTTTGGAACCCCTCCTCTTGAAAGGCTTTGTGAGAACCCTGAAAATATATATATAAATATCATTTTGTAGTTCATTTGCATTTCTTTTAACTCTTTAATAAATTTTAGCATTAATTTCCCTTGTCTGCAAATAAGTTCGTAAAAACACCTTTCATGTGACAAATAATATAATTTTCTAAGTTATGAAATTTCTTGGTTTTGCTTAAATATATTAATACATTTGGAATTAGAATGATTCTATCGCCTTAACAAAAAACGTTAGAACACTTAGTCTCTATTACGCTAAATCAACGTTACTTGAGCCGATTAATCTTACTACCTTAAAATAAATTATTTAAAGTCCAATAATTAATTCTAATCAGTGAATAACGTTAAATACTAGTAAGAATGTTCACTTTAAGACAAAGCCAATAAATTTTAGATAAACATGATACAAGTATACTAAACATACTTAAGGCATGAAAATTTCGATAATTAAAGTCTTGCAGGATTAGTGTATAATTCGACATTTATATCACGTTTGGGGTAAACTTTGAATTTGTTTAGAACTAAGGTCTTGAGTGGAGATTAGGAAGAGACGTGAAAAGACTAAAACACCCTCCATACTATCACAAAACAACCATGCAATTCCAAAACCAAATTGTCGGACAACCTTATGCGCTACCTCTCTATTCGGCCAATCACCAAAGAGCCAACTCTTCCATTTCTGCCAAGCACCACTATTTCATCTTCTCTGCACAAATGCATCCAACACACAACCTCCCAAAACACTCAACCTCGTGAGTATCGACTGAGAGAGAGAGTGAGAGGCCGAGCTACACCATACAACCGAGAGCAAGGGAAGAAACCGCTAGCTGCAATTCTTTTCCTGTTTTGTCCGTGAGCTAGGGAGAAGAAAGGAGAGCAGCACTGCGTGAGCTTCATTCCCTGTCGCACATTCAACCAGCTTCAATCCACCTCCAACTACAGCATCCACCTCAACACCCCGCAGCTGCAACATCACCAGGACCAACCATCCAGCCTCAAGCGAGCCGAAAGGAGAGAAAATTTCAGTTTCTCTATCGTGTGAGTGAGCTTCGGTCTGAGGTAATTTTCTGGGTTGAGACGTGTTGATCAGAGGTAGATTAAATTGTTTATGGCCATGCATGTGAAGGTTAGGCGTTCGGATGATGAATTGAATAAGAGGAAAATCTAATTTTGGAAGAAAATGTTTCTGCCGAGAGTTGATTAGAAAGTGCAGCTCTAATCTTGTCTATTTGAGGTAATCTGAGCATACAATGGTGATTAACTAACTGAATCTTGGATGATTATTATGATTTGGGCCATGCATGATAATTTTATGCGATTGGATGATGGAATCAGAACCTGGAAAATTCTGTTTTGGTGGAATGGAGTTTTTTTGTTGTGAACCAGAAATCTGAATCGCAGTTGTGATCTATTCCAATTGATAATTTGAGCTTTCGGCTGTGTTACCTAACTTAAGACGAGAGGATTATGGCCTTGCATGTAGAATGATTCGATCAGATGTTGGAATCAGAGGTTTAAGAAATTCTGTTTTGATGAAACGGAACTACCGTGAGCTTAAATCGGAAATGTAGTTTTTAATCTTCTACATTATGAGGATCTGAGTTGATACCTATGTTTACCTAGCTAACAACATGATGATTGAGGCTTGCATGAGGCTAGGTAGCTCGGCTAACCAAGGAAATAAAATGAAAACAGAAAATTTATGCATGCAACTTCATCCATGACTAGCCGGACAAATTTCTGGACTTTTGGGATGGAGGTAGTTGTTATTCGAAGTTGATTTTGAACCAGAAATGTAGTTAGCTAGCTAAATGTGTGCATGACAAACTTGAGTATCTAAAACCATGTTTTAGCCGAGGAAAAGCTAGATTAAGAACATACAATTTCTGAAAAATTCTTATGAACTACCGTGAGTTCAAAACCGGAAATTTTGAGGATTATAACAGTTGTTTAAACTTAATTTCGAGCTGGAAATGTTAACAGACTAGCCAAGTAATTGCATGATGAAGTTGAGAGTGTAATGGCATGTCTTAGCCAAGGAAATATTGAATTCATGAACAACGTAGTGCTGGAAATTTGAATGACTAAAAGATTGAACCAAATGTTGGAATATAAATGCTGGAAATTTGTTTCGTGGTATCCGAAGGTTGAGTTGAAGTTTTAGCTCGGTTGAGAAATTATTCTTTGAAGCATAATGATTGGAAATGCCTGGAATATGCTGTTTTAAAGTTTTATAAGAGATGCAGATGCGAAACACTCGAATTGTGGGTGAATTGCCAATTGATGATTGTCATACTTAGCTGATGACAGATTAGCATATATATGATTTCTTGGCTGAACCATTTACTGGAATTAAGCGTTATTTGCCTTGGTATATGCTGGTATGAATGTCATACTTAAATGTATGGATGGTTTGAATAAAAACATTTTGGTGTTAAAAGAGAAAAAGGAGTTTTCACAAGTGTAAAATGACATTTCAGATTTTCGGATGTCCCTGACCAGTTTCAGTAAAATGCTTATATCTTGGTGTAGAAAAATCCGTTTAAGGTGCCGTCAGTGGCATTGGAAACTAGAAACATAGGCCTTGGTTCTTTAGAAATTTCGTATTTTTCCTCCATGGGTACTGCTGTCTGTGAATCCTCAAAGTAGACTGTTTGGTATAAATGTCTTGTTTTCTTCGTGAAACTAAATTTTGATTTGGATTGAACTTGTAACCTACTTGTGGTTTAAATTCTTGATTAAATTGTGGTTGGTAGTGATTGATGATGTCAAAGGCTAATGATTGATGAAGCCTTGGTTGATCATTTTATTTTATTCAGAAATGCATTGTTGAAAGCTAGGGCTAATGATTGACGAAGCTCTAGTAATTTGCTATGTGATTTTTGCCATACTTTGATCTATATTATGACTTCGAAATGGAATCGGAGCTGTGGAAGTTGTTTCGACCTTGCGAACTCGAGTAGCTGCGATCAAAATTTATCAAAAATATTTTCCAGCTAGTATTAAATTATAAAAACTTCATATCTAGGGTTTTGCCTAAAACTTTCCAACTCGATAAATTCCTTTAGCTCAAATTAGCCTTGATAGCTATAGTAAATAAGTTAAATAGTTTTTGGAAACTCTAAGTATTATTTTAATTCTTTTCTTTCTTTAAGCTTTGCACTTGGAATAGTTAACTATAGGAAATATTCCAAAATACAAGCTTTACCAATTTTTAGTGAAAAGCTTGGGAGACTTGCTCGGCAAGAAACCCTATTCTAGGAAAAATAGTTTTAAGAATAATTTTTGCAAAAGCCGTAACTTTAGAGAAATGTTCAAAGTAACCTTCTAACTTTGATATTGAGAAGTTTGTCGACTTGTTTCTAGCAAATAATACTAGTTACCCTTTCCTAAGGAAAACTATAAGGAACATTTCTTATACTTTTGTCAAGCTTCAATCTAAATAGATTTTTGAAATCTCTTGAGAAAGTAAACTAGTATTATATTAAATAAATTCTTATACGAATAAGTTTAAAAACTAAATAGAAACTTATAGTTTCAAAATTTGGGTTTTAGGATATCGCGAGGACGCGGAATTCGATTCCCAACCTGAGATCTGAACTCCACTCTTGGTGAGTGTCCCTGCCTGTTCTTTTCCTACCTGAATTAAGTGCTTTCTTGATTTGATATGTGATAAATTGCAAAACGAGTTTTGATCCATCGAAGTGAGCAGTGTGTACTTTATCGCACTAGCCGTTCGAGTGGTGACTTGTGTGAATCATTTTTCTCGTGAATCCTTGAATCTAAAAGTAGTTACGTCGTTGGGTGAATCCCTCGGCACTTGAATCGAACTACAAAAACGTCGTTGGGTGAATCCCTCGACAAATTATCTACGGGTATATCTCGAGTATACTGCGTCCTTAGTCGATGTTCGGGCCCGGGACCGGGGTATGAATGGTGACGGGTTAGGATTAAAATGAGTGGATCTACATGGACTATAAGTAGTGAGAGTTGACGGAGGGTCAACTACGATGAATGGCGATCAAGCGAGGAAAATGGCTCCTGAGAGCCCCTGTATCCTACCTTGTGCTGTTACACGCTTTCTTAATTGTTTAACTTGTTTAATTTATTACTCGCTGTTTGAATTACGTGACTGCATGTTTTGGGGCACCACTGAGCTTTAGCTCACCCCACGTTTATTTGTTTTCCTTAACAGGTTCTGGAAACTGAAAGCTGGATGCTTACTTATGTTTTTTTTTCTTTTGGACTGTATTTGAATACTATAACTTATTCTGTGGGTTGTAATGTGTTATTTGGGATAATGTATTTTCCTTTTTGGATGGCCACTTGAAGCTGGAAAAATGTGTAAACCCTAATTCGATTACTTGGCTTGTAAGCTTGTATTATGGATTTATGTATTTATCTATCTGGTTGGGTACAACTTTATACTTTGGTACGTAGCACGTAGGACGTTTAAGGGCCTCGACTGGTTATTTTTATCACTGCTATCTCTGAAGTTAATGTGGCTTTAGGGATGATCTTATTCGGGAAGAATTATTTTATCATAGATTAGGTTATTCTTCGGAAGGATTTGGGTTGGAACGCTTGCGTGAGTCCTGGCGAGAGCTGGGCAGACGGCCCGCCAACCCTTTGGTTCGCCTCAGGGGGAAGTGGGGTCGCCACAGGCTTGGCCTCCAAGAATTCCTAATTGTATGAGCAAGATGCCACTCCATGGGGCATGATTATGTGACCTGCAAAGACGGTTAGCAGAGAAAAGAATTTTCCTCCCACACACAAGCTCACGTATGCACACTCTACTCTCATGTATCACTCATGCTTATGACACTCTAATGGTCTTATCATTACTCTTACATTGCCGGATTGAGTAACTCGAGCATTGCCTCGCAAGGTCCAAGAATTTTTCACCAAACTTTGCACAAGAGCAACCAAGAATAAAGATGCTTTGGACACATTGGAGATGCTGTTTTATGACTCAAATGATATAGGAAAACAACCCTAAGATGATGGACACTAGACACGACACGAAACTGAAAAGCTAAAATTTGGGATCCTAGAAGGACGCCTACCTGAAACTGGAATTTTGGAGCTGCTGGTTGCCGAGTTTCTGGTCAGTGTTTTGGTAGGTAAATGGTGCCCTTAGGGTGCTCAAATTAGGTACAAATCAGTCCTCAAAATTCAGTCCAATCGGTTTGCAAACTAGCTCAACTGATTTTTAGAAACTCAAGGATCCAAAGGCGGTTTGGCTAAGGTATGGATGGCAGTTTAGGTTCGGTTTGGGAAACTATTTTGGGTGTTTTTTTGGACTATCCAGGTTGGTTGGGATCTTGGAAACCAATCAAGAATGGAAAACTCAAGATTTGGAAGCCAATCAAGATTTGGAAACCAACCAAGAATTGGAAACCAATCACGATTTGGAAATCTTAGAGTTTGGTCTGATTTGGACTCTTGGACTTATTCAAGGTTTGGAAACCTTAAAGTTTGATCAGATTTGGAAGTCTAGAGTAGTTCAAATTTCGGGAATCTTGGAGTTGGTCAGATTTGGAAACTTGAAGTTTGAGCAAGATTTGGAAACTTGGAGTTTGAGCAAGATTTGGAAACTTGGAGTTTCTTGCTAGAGCTGATTGCTCTTTCCTTTTTTTTTTTTCTCTTTTTCATTGCTTTATTTTCTTGGCTCTTCAAGAAACTCAATTACAGATCCAATTTCGTCCAAATTACAAGATCAAAAACCCAAGAAGATCAAGAACACGGATGAAGGTTATTTCAATTTTCAAGAACTTCCCAAGTCAGTCTTTGGTGGTCCAAGAACTTCAAGAATTTCATTCAAGAAGCTCAAGAACTTTTCCAAATATATGTTGGTATTCAAGGTTTGCAAGAAACAACACAAAAGTTCAAGAATCAAAGGCAAAACAGGTTCGGCAGTCCCAAACAGAAAATTCCAGCAATTGACTCAAGAACAATGAGGTATGCGGCACCTTTTTTTTTTTTGACCTTTGCTGGGTTGTTTTGCACGCCCCAAACAACACAACTACGAACCAGAATCAGGCTACAACCGAGACAAAAACTACAGCAAATAGCAAAGGAAAAATCTGGGCAATTTACTACAATGCAAGATGCGCCTAGAAGGGAAGAACCCTAGCCGCCACAAAGATTTTTCGATTTTTAATCTTTTCCCACAAGAATGAGACTATAATCTAGACAAAAACGAACAGCAAACAACGAAGGGAAATCTGGACAGATTGCCACACAATAGCTGGACACAACAGACAGAAATTGGTTTGGACAGATTCCGACAAGAGATACAAGAAACCCTAGTGCCGCCAACACAACTTCCTCCTTTTGTTTTCTTGCTGGACACGACACAAGGAAACACAAGACTTCAGACAGAATTCAACCCAACGAGCAGCACAATCACAAATAGATTAAAAAGCAACAATAAGACACACAAACGGACAGAAACTTGATGCAATAAGGAGAAGGCTATGCGGACAGAATGCTTAGACAACAAGACACAACAACTACGGATAGATTGGGGACACAACTATGACCAGAAATTGGACGCAACAAAGAACACAAAGGTGCGGACATAAATTTTTTTTTTAACACATGGCAGCGGAAAACACAAAGGATAAACCCTAGATGACTCAACAAAGACAAAACAACAGATATAACGGAAGATACCTCAACCTATGCTCTGAAGCCAATTGATATGCTTCTCGATCAACGCGTTTCGAGACACGTAGCACGTTTGCCCAAGAATCTAGCGAGGTTGTCCAACGTTTGGTTTGTGGAACCCAAAACCAAGACGAACGACACGACTTGATTGAAGGTGGTAGAACGACGACTCCAACGAGATGAATACTCAAGTGGATAGGTCGGGTGAACAATCAAGGACAATCGCGAGATTGCTCAAGAACCCTTGCCAATGCAAGTGAAGGATTCGAATCTCTCAATAATGGAAGAGAAAAAAACTGGAATTTTATTATCAAAGTGTCTAACCTCAACCGTACATGAAGGAGCCTTTTTATAAGGCTAGAAACCTAGGAGCCTAATCCATTTGAGACAAGGATTTGCGGCCCATATTCCTAACACTAGCAAGACTAATTCAGTCCACACTTACATGAGTTGGGCCGACCTATTTAACTCCACTAATTAACAAGACTAATGAATTAAAACATGACATCATAATAACCAATCCAACTAACAAAACCAGTGGCTAACATTACTAGTACCCGGCCCAAGTAGCGAAGGCCAGATTAGCAACTTCCAAGCCTTCAATGTTCCTATGGATCCCTTGTTAATCATTTGGCCTCAAATCCGTGCACACATCACTTTCATACCAATAAAAAGGGCACTCCTAGTCATCCTTCTGGACAAGCAAGTAAGAGTGCCCCACCTCCCAAGATGGGAAGAGGAACGGGAGGAGTAAGAACTGCTGGAACTCCAAGAGGGGCTTTATCAAGAGGAGGCCCAAGGTCAAGCGAGAGGAACACCTTCTGGTGGTCAGGCCGTGACTCCTCAAGTTAGTTGTGGCTACTGTGGCAAGTCCAACCATGCGGAGAATGATTGCTGAAAGAAATTGGGGAAGTGCCTGCATTGTGGCAGTACCGAGCACCAGATCTCAAAATGCCCAAGTATACCAAAAGAGGGAGGCAGTACTCAAAGGCCAGAGAAATCAGCATCTAAGTAGTCTAGCACTGGAGGGGTCGACCTAAGGTGCCGGTTAGGGTTTATGCATTGGACCATCAGCAGATTCCCGATTCCACAGAGGTGGTTGAAGGTACGATTCCTATTTTTCACCGCTTAGTTAAGGTTTTAATTAATCCTGGATGACACACTCCTTTGTAAACCCTAAATTCATGAGTGGGGTAGACGTGAAGTCAATTAAATTACCTTATGACTTGGAGGTTAGAACGCCTACTGGGGATCAAAGTTAATTGCTAACTTGGTGTATAGAGATTGTGAGATATGGGTTGGAGAACAAAAATTATTGGCCGACCTGATGAGCTTAGCTATTAAAGGGTATGATGTCATCCTAGGAATGGATTGGTTAGCCCGTTATCATGCTCAGTTGAATTGTAAGACGAAAATGGTAGAGCTGTGTATTCCGGGAGAGGCAATTTTAAAATTGGATGTAAGGGGTAGACTAGCCTCATCCGCCCTTATTTCAGGAATTCGAGCTAGAAAGATGTTGAGTAAGGGAACTCAAGGGTATTTGGCTTTTCTTATAAATACTCCTAGTAACAAGGTGAGATTGGAAGATATGGCAGTAGTTAAGGAGTATCCAGATGTTTTTTCCGAGGAACTAGAATCTTTGCCATCGAAAAGAGAGATAGTCTTGAAAATTGATGTGACTCCAGGAGTAGCACCTATCTCTAAGACGCCCTATAGAATGGCTCCAGCTGAATTGAAAGAATTAAAGTTGCAATTGCAGGATTTGCTAGAGTGAGACTTTATAAAAGCAAGTGATTCTCCGTGGGGAGCTCCGGTGTTGTTTGTTAAAAAGAAGAATGGGAGCTTAAGGTTGTGTATAGACTACCGAGACTTGAATGACATTACCATTAAGAATAAGTACCATTTACCCCACATTGATGAATTGTTTGACCAATTGCAAGGGGTGGTAGTATTCTTAAAGTTGGATTTCAGGCAGGGTTATTATTAGTTGAGGATTTTGGAAAAGGATATACCTAAAACTGCCTTTAACTCGAGGTACGGACACTTTGAGTTTGCAGTGATGCCGTTTGGGTTGACTAATGCTCCTGCAGCTTTTATGGATTTAATGCACCGAATCTTTAAGCCTTACTTGGATCAGTTTGTGGTGGTGTTCATTGTCGATATACTGGTATATTCTAAAACTCTGGAGGATCATGAGAAACATTTGAGGATTGTCTTGCAAACCTTGAGGGAACATCAGTTGTGTACTAAGTTTAGTAAATGTGAATTTTGGTTAAAGGAAGTGACTTTCTTAGGTCATATAATCTCCAAGGAAGGAATTAAGGTGGATCCGACCAAAGTTGAAGCAGTTTCTAAGTGGAAGCAACCGGAAAATCCTACTGAAATTCGAAGTTTCTTAGGGTTAGCAGGGTATTATCGGAGGTTTATTAAAGATTTTTCTAAGATTGCGGGACCCCTGACTGAGTTGACTAAGAAAAGTGGGAAGTTTATATGGACCTCTAAGTGTGAAGAAAGTTTTCAAGAGTTAAAAGGACAATTAATTAGGACACCTGTTTTAGCCTTACCTAATGGAAAGGATAGTTTTGTGGTCTATACAGATACTTCAAAGGAAGGCTTGGGATGTGTGTTGATTCATAATGAAAGGGTGATTGCGTATGCCTCTAGGAAGTTAAAACCTCATGAGAGAAATTATCCAACTCACGATTTGGAGTTAGTAGCTGTAGTATTTGCATTGAAAAAGTGGTGACATTACCTATATGGGGTGACGTTTGAGATTTTTACAGATCACAAGAGTCTTAAGTACTTGTTTTTCCAAAAAGAGTTGAATTTGAGACAACATAGATGGGTGGAGTTTTTGGAAGATTATGATTGCACGATTAATTATCACCCAGGGAAAGCTAATGTGGTAGCAGATGCTTTAAGTGGTCAAGTACAAGTAGCAGGATTGATGATCAAAGAGTTACACTTGTTGGAAGAGGTTAGTATTTGGAATCCTCGACTTGAACCAAGAAAAGTGATCCTTGAGAACATTGTCGTGAAATCTACTTTGTTAGATCATATCAAGAAAGTACAAGGGAAGGATTTTGAAGCACAAAAGTGGTTGGAGAAAGTTAATAAGGGGGAAAAGTCAGATTTTAATTTGGGAGTAAATGGTATACTGAGGTTTCAAAATCGCATAGTGGTGCCAAAAGATGAAGGAATTAAAAGGGAAATGTTGGAGGAAACTCATCGTTCTAAGTACATGGTACATCTTGGAGGAAATAAAATGTACCAAGACTTGAAGAGCTTGTATTGGTGGGAGAACATGAAGAAGGAAATTGCTCAGTTTGTCCAGACTTGTTTGATTTGCCAGCAGGTTAAAGCCGAGCATCAGATTGCAACCTTTAGAGATACCCAAGTGGAAATGGTAAAATATCACCATGGATTTTGTATTTGGATTACCAAGGACACAAAGAGGTCACGACGCCGTTTGGGTGATAGTAGATAGATTGACCAAATCTGCTCATTTTCTGTCGATTAGTATGAAGTACCCGTTGGAGAAGTTAGCTAAATTATATTTGGATGAGATTATAAGGCTACATGGGATACCAGTAAGTATTGTATCTGACTGAGACCCTCGGTTTGTTTCTCGGTTCTAGCAAAAGATGTAAGAAATGCTATGAACCAAATTGAGTTTTAGCACTACCTACCACCCCCAGACTGATGGACAGTCAGAGAGAACAATTCAGACTCTTGAGGACATGTTGAGAACATGTATTTTGGATTTTTGAGAGAGTTGGAGTAAATACTTGACATTGGTGGAATTTGCTTACAATCTCCTATTTGTTGGGATGAAGTAGGTGAAAGAAAGATTTTAGACGCAACTGCAATACCATGGATTGAAGAGGCATATGAAAAGATGAAGTTAATATGCCAAAGAATTCAGACAGCTCAGAGCCGCCAAAAGAGTTATGCAGATAATCGAAGGAATGATTTCGAATTTACGGTTGGAGATCAAGTTTTCCTTAAGATCACTCCTCTAAAAGCAAGTTTGATGGCAGGAAGAAGAAAGAAGTTGTGACGACCCCACTTCTCCCAAGGGCGAACCCAAGGGTATCGGCGGGCCGCCTGCCTAGCTCGCGCCAGGACTCAAAACTTAAAACCATAAAAGCCAGAAAATCCAAAAGAGTACTATACATACTATATACAATCCCAAAAGAGTTATAATTACATTCTCCAAAAGTGCCTGCTCACACTATTACATCCTTATCATTATAACCAAAACCAAAATGTAGACCCTAAGGTGGGTCCTTATACAAATCACCAAAACTAAAACAGACATCCTACTTGTCCAACTATTACATGCAAATCTAACTATACTAGTGTGTGTGACAAAAGTCCCCGCGTCGGCCCCTGCTAAGGAAAACAAATGAATGGGGTAAGCTATATGCTTAGTAAGTAAACAGGGGCAAAAGCGTAAATTTCACGTAACAACAGTTACATAGTAAGAGTAAAGCAAAAGCAGAAAAGTAACATCACATAATAAGGATACAGGTGGCTCCAAAGCCAGATCGTTTGCCATGAGTGACCTCCTGCCGACACTCCCGACCTCAAATAATGGTCCGTAGAACTTCACTTGTACACCCACCGTACACCTTATCACCCTCTCTGGCCAGGCACCTCACAAACTTGCTCGAGCGAACGAAATTGAGCTTGGTTCACAAGCTCGGGTCACAAACTTGGTCCACATAATCGGTGAACCGGATTCACAAACTTGGTGACCTCAAACCAGGTTGGACTAACTTCCGACCAAGCCCTAACCGGCTCGAATAGTCCATCTAGGTCATGAGATCGGGCCCCAAACTCACAAACTTCACAAAATTTATTCAAAAGTCACCCCGAGCCACAAGCTCAAGGGGTTTAGTTCCAAAATGATTCATATACATATGTCATGTACAAATATGTACGCAAATTAGGGTTTAGGTCGAGAGCGATAAAGTACACCCTCGCCTAGGTACCCGTTTCACACATATCGAAACACATAGGCAACTAACACATAAGAACAGCCTGAATACTTACTCAACGAACAAAAGAGCAAAAGTTCGAATTTGTGTCGCGAGGAGTAGCTAGTAGGCCCCACCGGCTCCACCTAGCTCACCACCATCTGAAATAGAAGATTGCGTCACATAATATCATAAACGGCTACTAATATGCCTAAAACAAGCAAAACGGCAAAATCGGCACATACGAGTGCGGAAACGGCACACGGAAACGGGAATGGCGGCCTAGCCATTTTGCCGTCAAAACTGTTTTGAGCCTAATCGAAGCTATGAGTGTCGGATCAAGGTACATGAGATACCGTTGCGAAGCTAAGAGAAAAGTCTATAACTTTCATGAAGACACCTAACTCCGGATCTGAACAGAGATGGGTCGAAAGTGAAGAAAACCGTTCCAGGAATTCGCACTCTAGAGTAACGAACAGGGTATGTTTGCTAGACCATAACTCCCAGCTCACAAATCGAAATCAGGAAATTCCAAAGGCATTTGAAATCTGAGACATAAGACTAAAACTTTGATGTTTTGGCCAAGACCTGAATCCATTCAGAACAGAACGAAAATTGAGTGTCAAAGTACCCGTCAGAACTGTCCAGATCAAAGGCAGTTCTGACGATCAATCTTGTTTTGATCATAACGGAAGCTACGGAACTCGGATTTCGACGCACTTTATACCGTTACGAAGATAAAACCAAGATATACATTTCTTATGAAGGAGTTAACACCCAGATTGTACAGGATCAAAACCGAAAAAGTCACAGGCAGAGGCTAAACCAAAAACGCACAGAATCTGCTGTTCATAACAGGCTTGAGTATTTCATCTATAACTTAGGCTGCGCTAATCCGATTGACCTGAAATTTTGTAAGAATATTCAGGACATATAAGGCTACAACTTTCATGTTTTGAGGAACTTCTGAATCTATACGTAACAGCAATAAAAATGAAGCTAAAGTTCAGATACTGAACTGCCCTGATTTTCCAGTTTCGCCGGTTTTGCGCGCCGCAACCGCACGGTCCGTTTCTATGGTTCTTATGCACATTTTCTAACCAATTTTCTCCCTAACAACCATACTTATATCAGTCTAGGAGTGGTCCGAAATTCCTTCACAAGTTAGCCCAAAATCACCAAATACTAACCATAATCCTTAATCTAGTTTTACTTGCACCATAGGACTTGTTCTAATCATCCAACCACACAAACCCTAACTCAATAGCCATAGGCTAAACTCAACTAACCTAATGGAGTCTAGGGTTCCTTAACCCAAATCAGATTTTTGCTAGAAACCAACCAAGCAAGTGAGGCAATTAATCAAACACAACCACTACAATCTTCATAGCACAACATTAAAGCTAATTACCTTATTTAGCATGAAACCCTAATTCTTGCATAAGCTTAATCAAAATTCCAGCAACATCATCATCATAATTAAACCATGAAACTTCAATATAAACATCAATTCCACCATATAAATCCATAATCATAACATACCACATCATTTCCATAGCTTAGAAATTAAAACCCCAACATTTTAACTTTCAAAGAAGATGATTTACCTTTGATTCAAGCTTTGTAGATGATCACCCACAACAATCAAATGCTCAAGTTGTTTCTCCAAGATCCAAACTCAAGATTGAAGAGCAAAAATGATGCACCAAAGCAAGCTTTCCTTTTCTTTTTTCTTTCTCTTCCTCTCGGCTCTCACTCTCTCTCTTTCTCTTTGTTTTGTTTTGTTTTTTTCTAGTGATTAGCCTACAAGTCTTAAGGTCATAAATAGTCAAGACCATAGGAGATATTTAGTAAGCTTAACCAATCACATAAAAGTTCCTCAATTGCACTTTTAACCCTTGCACTCCAACTTTCTCTTTCTTATACATTTTCCCTCAAACATTTGATAATCTTTCAATTAACTCCATAGGTCATAACTTAATCTAATCTAAAACATGTAATCACACTTAATTACTTCACTAATCACTTTCCCATCTTAATCACTTATGCTTCAACATACTTTCTCCATAAATAAAACAATTAAAAACAACTTATATAATATTGGCAAAATTAGGGTTTTTAAACCCAACTTAAGCTTTCTAAAAATTTATAACTCTAAAAGTTTACTAATCTAAGGTTTGTAAACTAAAACGAAATCCTATTTTTACTTATACCAAAACACCCACTAGAATACTAAACAGGAACTATAACTTGAACCTACAAATAACACATAAACTAGGGTTTAATCATAAGCAAAGTTAGGGTTTTCAATCTTAGCCGAGATTAGGGTTTCTCCTTAGCCCTAAAACCTTAATGTGACCGTACAAAATAATGAATAACCCTAATATCAATTTACGAACGGACTGGGGCCTCACAAATCGGCTCAAATCTAAGGCACCCTTTCAATATAGTCTAAACTAATTGCTAGATTTAGTTAAAAATTTTCTAATCTACCCTTTAAATTTATCATGTTTGGATGTTTCCTATATGGATGCAAACTTAAATTTAAATAAGACATTAAATATTACGTTTGGATATTTCCTACATGGTGACGAGCATGCAAAGATGAAGTTCGAAAAAAAAATAAATTATATATATAGGTATAAGTGACAAAAAAAAAAAGGAAATGCAACATAATGAGTATGGAAAACAAAATCTCGTGACACAATTTTCTTATTAAGGGATTAATGGAGTATTTTAAACTAAAAGCTATAATTGTCCATTTTTCATATTCGAAAAGCAACTCTCTAGTCTAGACAAACAAATGAACTAACTTATTTTCTAATTTTCTAAATGAGATGCAATTCTAAATAATATGATTTACACATATAGAGAGTAAGGGAATAATGTAAGAGGAAATATTATGCAAATGAGAAAAATGACTTAAAATAGGAAAAATGCATGAAAATGCGATGAATGACATACAAAAGATAAATCTAACGCATAGAGGACATAAGAGTTTAGTGTTGGACTAACCCACTTTTAGAAATTCTCACTAGTATTGGACTAGTAAGGAAGTGGAGGGAGAAACCACAACTAGTGTTAGATTAGAGTGGTGACGTCATGCATTCATTATGCACAATAAAAAAATAAAGCATGAGTTATAACAAGTAAATATGTAAGAGCACATAGCATATACATAAGTATAATATCTAAATGTAAAAATTTTTAAAAAATGAACAAAACATATAAACACATAGGCCACATAAACACACAAAACCTATCTATTACAGTAAGGAGTCTAACTACAACCTAAAGTGGAGAGAAATATAATGAAATAAATCTATCTATCCTATCCATTACATTTAGGGATCTAAATACAATCTAAAATGGGGAAATATAATAAAATCGGCCTATCTATCCTATCTATTACATTAGTTCATCTAATTATAATTGGCAACAATATTACCTATCTATTACATTTTGAGATACTTAAATACCTTCCGAATAATTATAAAATTAACTAAACAAACATTAAAAATTTGAAAAAATATTTAAATTAAATAAATAACAAAGTATGTAAAAACATATAAATATATAGGAGCACATAGGAGCATGTAAGAACACATAATCCAAATTTAAAGGATAATAGGGGTACTCCCTTTTGAAGCGGTGACTAAATGAAGTAAAGTTACCCAATCTATAATCAAAATCAATAAAATGATCACGGCACCAATTTAATTGGAAATATAATAATATAAAAATGTGCTAGATAATAATATAAAAATGTGCTAGACTCACATTATCATGTTAAAAAATGTAAATAAACTCAAAACACTTAAAATTTATAATTTAAATGCATGCAAGAGAATTATAATTAACAATTAAAGGAAGGGAACAATTATAATTGAAAAATCAAAAAACTATTAGAGGCTAAATTGCAAAAATAAAAAAAATTTGGAATCAAAATATAATTTTATAAAAAATTAGGGGTTAAAATTAAATAAAGACAAAGTTCAGGGGCCAAATACAATTAAATTAAGGGTCTAACTGAAAGAAATCTAAAATTTTAGGGATACAATAAAATTACTCAAAAGATTGAGGGTCAAATTACAAATTTTGATTCTGATTTAGAAAAAATATGATGAAGCAAAAGTTGGGCCATCTTTTTTTTTTTTTGGTTTTGTTTTGGCCGGAATACACTAACTTAGTAGAAAAATGCGGGCTAATCCATTAAAAAAACAAGTAAATCCAATCAAAATTTAAACAAATTTAGATTTTATGAAAATGTTGGGCCTAACCCTAAAGTCCAGACGAAACCCAAAGCAAAAACTAATACCAGCCCACTCTTAAACCCAACTACAAATAAATAAAAATCCAACCCTTTATTTTTTATTTTTCTCTTTTTTTTCTTTCTCTTCTTCTTCTTCCTTCCCCTTCTTCTTTTTCCCTCAGATTGAAGCTCTAGCCACCGGATCTCTAGCGATATTTTTGGTCATAAAAACTGTGACGGCCTCACCTCCCCCTAGGGCGTACCAAAGGGTTCGGCGGACCGCCTGCCCAACTCTCGCCAGAACTCACTCACTCGTATCTCACGTCTATATCCGTAGACAATAAGTAACATCGCAATTCAACCTTATAATATACATTGATGCACAAATCAAGATACAAAGCTTCTATACACCCGAAATACTTCAAAGTGTATACAATCCAAATACAAATCATCCTAAGCAAGTGATAGCGCGAGTACAAATTAAAATTCAAAACAGCTAGACTACGCTAGTTTGTACACGTCTCACGCCTCGCTCGTACCCCCTGTAAGGAAAATAAATTGAGCGGAATGAGCTAAAAGCCCAATGAGGTTTCAAATAGCAAGTTGACCAATATTTAAATATACAAGTATCAACGTAGCAAAAGAACGAGCATGACAAGTTCATAAAAGTGAACAATACACTTCAAGCAGCCAATTTCAAAAGGGACGAGTGTAAAATTCTTTTCTAAAAGAAACAATAGCACTACGAATAACAATCAAAGTAGAAGGATACAGATGGCTCTCAGGAGCCAAATTCCCATTGCTTCACCAGAGCTTGATCAAGCACTAGTTGACACTCTGTCAACTTTCACGTAAAGTAACCAGTCCAGTAGTATTTCGCTTAACTCCAATCCGTCCACCATTCGACCCCCTTACCGGGTCCGAACACCAACTAAACACTGGTGGTAATACTCGAGTATACCGATTAGTCGAGGAGATAACACTCCACTTCACAACACTAGATACCCATGGTTCGTTATCTAATCGACCAAACCCTTGCCAGCTCGACTCGATTAACTAACCAGTGGGGTTTGGGTTCCCAAGAAGTCGATGAGTTACATTTCCAATCAATTGAATCAAAATAAAAGTACGGAGACGGGAATGAGAGGTACCTCCCACTCGGATCGAGTGTGGTACATACTGCCGCTCAGTACTTACAAGTCACGCACAAGTATCTCAAATCAATTGCAACAATAAACAAGTACATATCACATTAGGGCAAGTGCGATAAAGTACACCTTTGCCCGGTCATACCAATCACATATCATTCAATCATATTGGTCAAGTATTGAAAACCAGTGTCCAGTTCAATCAGGTATTTGGAAGCACTCATCAAAAGTCTAGTGCCTCTCAAAAATCACGTTCCGGTCCAACTCCTTGGTTGGAGTCCAAATCTGCGATAAAATAGCATTGACGAATGTAAAGCTCTCTAGAGTTCGAAACATAGGAGTTTCGCTTCAAGAAAATCAAGTAAATGCAACTCATTTAAGTAGTATTCAAGATACTTATCAAATCCAGAAAAATTTATGCTCACTCGTTTAGTTTCGGTAAGGAAGCGGTTAAAACTTTAGAACTCCCATTGGAGTCGAAAGAACGAGAAAAACATATTTCAAGTAGTCGTTATTTCCATTTTCTCAAGGATACAAGTTCGGCCAAGTTCTAACTTATATACCTCGATAAAAGAAGATGCAAATATCCTAGATGGTTCACGTGGTATTCGCTCTCAAGCCTTACTCGAGTCGCAAGTATATCTACCTAGCCTTCGAGCGTAAATTTTGGCGGCACGCCCTTTGTATTTACCTATTTTCCAGCCATTTATGGTTTCATTCTTTTCCTCAATCAGTCCCAAAATCACACACAAAAATCATCTCATTTCAATAGCCGTTCAATAGGTTCAAAGTCGTACAAGTACAAAATCAAGATAGGAAAATGTCCGGAAATGAAGTTTAAGTCATAAAACAAAAGACAGATTTACCGTCACTTAGCGTAACGGGCACAACCGAAGCTACGCTTATCAGATTGGGGTACAATTTATATTGTTTCGAAACTAAGACAAAGGCCTACAACTTTGATGAAGACCACTCAGTCCAGTTCGTAGTGTATCCAGGTCAAAATTGGTTTCCAATTTCTGGCTTTTGCACCTTTACTCTAGAAATCCATATCTAACAAGTGCTCTATCATCAAACCCACCAATTACTAACTCAATAACATCAATTAAGAGGTAGATAACTATAATCAAAGCTGAAATGTAAACCCTAGCTCCATACCCAACAAATCAATCAAAACTAACCGATTAACCGTCATAAACCAAGAATATGAGTTTCTATTCACACTTAAACAAGATTAAGGAAGAGTAAAGGGACAGGCAGCCATGGTACCTTCCAAAAGCTCCTTGGAGGTGAGAAAGACACCACTTTCTTCCAAAAATTTCAGTACACCAAGCCTTCAAAGAACCAAAAGATAAGTTTAATCGGTTTGGTTCGGTTAATTTCAACTCAACAAGGAGGAATCAAGGTTGGAGGTGAAGTTGTTTTTCTCTCTTTTCCCTCTCTTATTTTCGGCCAAAAGGGTGAAGAAATGAAGAAGAATGAAGGCCTAGAGAGGTTAAGAAGGTTGGTCTAAGGTTGAATAAAAGATGCATGGATTGGTGCCACTTGTCACCACCAATTTCCATCTCACTTTTTTTTTCTTTTCTCTTGGTTTCTTGGTCAAAAAAATTCGGCCACTTTAAGCAGATTTATGACTGATATTTAGCTCCAATAACAATGAGATTGACTTGAAAAAAATGTTGGTCAAATGGTGTGTTCAATTAGTAGTGAACGGTACCCATCGGTTCAATCCGTTTTTTCATAAATCGCATATACTAGGGTTTTAACTTATAATTCACTAACTTATTATTACCACTTCTAATCACACACTTAATATCATCTAAAACTTACTCTTAATCACCAAATTTGATCCACACTCCGTACCGGATAGTCACACCACAGATAGGCGTAAAAACCCTAATTTGCACTAACTTGAAAACGAAAAGGAAAAACCCTTAATTCTATATTCATTTGCACATATTGTGGGGTGATTGGGTAGTAGGGCCATTATAAAGTAATAATTTCCAAATAAAAGGAATTTTAAGAAAAATGTGCGAGATTTTACAATTCTATTGATTACAATTAGGGTTTCGATTAAAAATGAGAGATTTAAGAAAACCGGTTAGTCACAAGTAAACTAGGGTTTTTTATTAGAATTTAGGGTTTCTAGTCCCTTTAAAACAAATTTAAGGTTTTAAATCAAAACCAAAAAAAACAATCACCTAACATTCGGTGTATCACAAAAACTCACCAAAATATGCCTGTTCACTCAATTTTTCACGTAAAATCCGTCTCCGGCCTTAGTTTTGGCAAAAAATGCACAAAGAAGGGTAAAAAAAATCTAATTTACGGCCGGGTTTTATCTTTTAAAAAAATCGCTCAAATCCTCACCAAAATTCATAAAATTTACACCAAAACAACCCTTGTGAATTTTAAAGTGCAATTATGACTTTAGTTTGGCAAAAAAAACAACAATGAAGTGATACATATATTAAAGCAAAAACAGCCCAAAATGAAGAAAAATATTTCAATGCTTTTAAGGCTCAAAAATTCAAAAAATTTGAATAACCAAACATCTTTCAGACCACGTACTATCTATAACCATCTATCTTAACAAAAGTATATGCACAACATTTAGCACCTTAATTCAGTTTTTCCATTTAAACATTTTTCCAAACACTTAACGTGCATGATTTTGGCCTATACAATCCATGGAACTTAAGTAGACTTAGATCCCACATTTTCACCAACAAATCACTATAACAATCCGTAGCAACTCATGTGAAACATTCCATTTACAACCACAAGCATAAAAGAAAGAGAACAAGAAGAAAAAATAATGAAGAGTAGGTATAAAAAAATGTTTGGGTATGACAATGAGACAAAGAACATCACCTTGTTTTCATAGTACAAAAAGGCAAACAAATAGATGGTGGTAATGATGGTTCGGACTCGGTGATAGTATCCACCTCCTCCACCTTCTCTTTTCTTTCTTTTCTTCGTGTGACTTGCAAGATTGAGAGAGAGCCGAGATCATAAGGTAGTCTTTTTTGTTAGTTGTTGTTTTGTGTCTTGATTGAAATAGCCAGAGAGGGTGTGAGGACTCACAAAATTCTTCTTATTTTCTTAAAATGCCCTTGTATTTTGAATAAATTACTTTATAATAGCTTTATTACTCATTCACTTCCTCCATAATTGTAATAAATCATAGAATCAAGAGTTTCATCTTTAGTTTTATAGTTAGCATAAATTAGGTTTTTTCTTCGTATTTCGATAGTGTGATTAATTGTGGAGGTGTATCTACTAAATTTGGTGGTTAAGAGTGAGTTTTAGATATGAGGAAGTGTGTGATTAGAACTACTAATAATAAGTTAGTGAATCATAAGTTAAAATACTAGTACGGGTGACTTAAGGAAAATCGGCTTGAACCGACGTGCACCGTTTACTACAGATTGAATACATCACTTGAACACTACTTTATTACCTTAATCTCCTTACTTTATTTTAGCAAAATTAGCCCTAAAATATCCTCCAAACCAGCCGAAAATCTTGACCAAAATAAAGAGGAAAAGAAGAAAATTTTGAGCTTTAATCTCACGGCGACACTTGGCAACCATCCATCCAACTTTGACCAAACAAATTCCTATCTTCTTATCATTCTTTAGCTTCATTTCTTCTCCATTTCTGACTTGTTGGCTGAGCTTGAGGAGAGAAAAAAACACAAGAGAGAAAAGTTCAACTTTCACCTTGAATCCATCTTGTTTGAGTGAAATCTCAAAATCTAAACCGATTAAACTTATCTTGTGGTGTTTGGCAAGCTTTGTGTGGTAAAATTTTTGGAAGTAAGGAGTTAGTTTTTCACCTACAAGCAACTTTGTAAGGTATAATAGTTTCCTTTCCTTTTCTTGTACTTAGTCATGTTAAAATTGGGAAATAAGCTTATTATGTTCTTGGTTTTCTATGGTTAATTATTTAGTTTTGAGTGATATGGTGAAATGTTTAGCTAGGGTTTGAAAATTTCAGTTGTGATTATTGTTGTTTATCTAGTATATGATGTTGATGAGCTTCGATAGGGACTTGGGGTAGTGATTCAAGACATGAAAGTTAGTGTTAAGCATTGAAACATTAAATTCCAGCAATTGTAGTAGAATCTGCCCTGTTCCTGCACTGTATATTCGTCCAGGATAAAAGCTGAATCAGGTCTTGATCAAAACATGAAAGTTGTAGGGAATGGAGTTAACTATCTTCTTGTAAAATTTCAGCTCAATCGAAATACTGTAGAGTATAAAATGACTAAAATACCCCTGACTGCTAAAAGCCTATTTCGCGGGCAGCTTTCTGTTTTCTATGAGATTTTATATTTTGACCTTGAAAATGCACGAACTGGGTGTTGATGTTTTCATAAGAAATGTAGGTCTCTGTCTTAGCTTCAAAATGATATAAAATTTACCCCAATCCGATAAGCGTAGCATCAGTTGTGACCAAAACGCCGGAAGATGACAAACCTGCTACTTGGACATTCTTTTTTAATACTAGTTTCCAGCTTTGATGTTGATAGTTGCATTGCTAGAATTGCCTTGTATTGGGATGACATTGAACCTAGTGAAGGGCTATTGTGTTAAGATTGTTTATGTGTAAATTTGGACTGAGTTGAGGAAAATAATGAAGCCATAAATGGCTGAAAAATAGCTAAATACATAGGGCATGCTGCCCAAATTTCTATTACTTGCCCTTATGAATATTAGTAAGATGTAAGATTTGATTTTAGGGTTAGTTGGATCTTAAATTACATTTGTTCACTTCAATTTGGGATTGGTTATTCTTAGGGTTTGTCGGTGATCAAGAGCATAATCCGGGAGGGAACTTTTGACGTTATTTTGGCTTAGACTGGTGAGTGTTCTTTGTATGTTGTGCTTCTAATGCTTATGTAGATTGTTGTGAATGTTTGCTTGAATGTTAAATATTTTCAATAATTGTTAAATAAATTTTCGACAGGCGAGTGTGTATTTTATCGCACTCGACCTAAGTTAACGTGAAATTTTCAATGATTAAATGATTGAATGCTACTTGTGCATGAATGTAAGCTTCTTAGTTGGACTGGGCCCTTGTCCTTCGTTGCCAGCAGACTCGAGCCAGAAGCGGACTTGGTCGGGTGGCTGGTGACCCTGAGACAGTGTTTTGGTATATTCGAGTATGACCACGAAGGTTGGTGGAGAACTGACCAGTGAATTGGCTAGTGGCGGGAAATGAAATCAATGAATGAATGTCAATAAACTGGAGGAATTTTCACTTGCAAATGTTTTCCAATGTTGGAGGGATAAGGAAAATGATTGGCGAATGAATGAATGAATGACTTAAATGAATGGCTCCAAGTGAGCACGTATCCTTCCAATGATTGAGTGTTTATTTCGTGAATGACTGGATATTACTGTGCAAAATATGCAAATTATTAAATGTAACGTTTCTCTGATTTCTATACATGATTACTTGTTTGGGAAACTCACTGGGCTTTTAGCTCATTACACGCCATTTGTTTTCCTTACAGGGGGTACGAGCGAGGTGTGGGACTGGTACAGGCTAGCATAGTCTAGTTTTTGAAATTTTGCGATTGTACTCGCACTAGTCGCTCAATTAGGGTTGAATGTATTGAGAATTTAAATCTTCTGATATATTTGGGATTATATGGATGTTTGAGATAGAAATGAATGTATCTATATGTTTCAAACTTGGGAACTGTTATTTCCTTTATTCTTGAGGTTGCACCCTATTTTCTTTGATGTGAGTGAGTGAGTCCTATCGAGAGTTAGACAGGCGGTCCGCTGAATCCCTGGGGTACGCCCTAAGGGGAGAGGTGGGGTTGTCACAGAGGGAGCTGAGAGAAGAGTGAGGAGGAAGATGAGAAAATTTGCTATTTTGTGTCTTATGTTTGAAAGAAAAAAGAGAGAGCAAAAGAGGGAGAGAGAGCCCGAGAGAAAGATAGAGTTGTGTTAGGAAAGAATTTTGTGTCATAAGGGAAAGAAAAGAAGGGACGGAGAGAGAGAGAGTTGGTGGTGGAATTAGGTTGATAAATGATGGATTTTTAACAAATGAAAAGAAAGAACAAAAGGGATATTGAGTGTTGAAATGGGTTAATAGTGTATTGGTTGAGAATGAAATGATTAAAATGCGTAAATTTTGTCATGACTTCTTTTTTTCTTTTTCTTTTTTTTTCTTCTTATCTTCTTATCTTTTTTCCCCTTTTTTTCAATTTTCTTTCTTTTCCTTTTTTCTCTTTTTTTTTTCAAATAAACCTAGAAAAGAAAATTCACATTAAAATGCATAAAAGTAAATGACGCATTAAATCGACAAAAATTCAAGAAAATATCAAAAAAAGGCTAAAATTTAGTGTCTACAAGCAATATTAAAATAATGTAAACTCATAGCCACTTCCAAATTTAGGTATAATGACCACGGTCACAGAGAGAATAAACTACTTCCAACAACAATATTAAAATAAGGGAAAATCGTTCAAAACACCCATTACATTTTGTAAAATGATTTTGTTCATCCATCACTTTTAAAAGTGTAATTTTACGTCATTTACAAATTCACATTGGTTAAATTTGATCCCTACCTAAGTTTTCGACTAGTTTTTGGCTGAAATCCATCATATGCTTTGCACGTGATTATTTTTTAAGGGCAAAATTATCAAATAAAATTTTATATAAGTCGATTCATAGTTCCTCACATTTCACAAAATGAATTTTTTTGTCTCTCACATTTCACAAAATGAATTTTTTCATCATTCACATTTTTAAAATGAATTTTTTTATCCCTTATTGATTAGTGTGCGAATAGATTTTTTTTTTAAATTCATGTATATATCTATTTACCTAAGCAGTATGAATAGCATGTAATATATCTCTATTTGATTTCGCACTATTTAGGTGAAATCAAATAGATATATATATGGATTTAAAAAAATGTTTGTTTTTTACTCATATTCATTTCCTTTTACTCGAAAATTGAAAACAAAGAAGACATTTAATCCGAAACATTATCGAGTGTTTATATCTAATTAAATTTGGACAGAAAAAATAAATAAAAGAAAAGCATGACAAAAAGAAGTAAATGATTAGCACTTTCAAATTTTTAGACAATTACAAACTAAGTAATTCAACTCTTGGTCTTAAAAGTGGCGAGTAGAAATTTCAAATTTAAACTGTAATTTGCTAGTATGACTATAAAATTCAAATTAGGACCCATTAATTAGATGACTTTATTATACAACTTAATAAATAAATTATTACCAAAAGAGAGAGATCACAAATATTGAATAGATTCACATGGTGAACTCATATAAATATATACATGGGTTTAAAATAAAATTGTTAGTTTTAAACTCCTGTATATATATATTGAATAGCATGTATACAACTACGATTAGTTTATTTAGATGAAATTAAATAGAGATATATTACATGCTAGTCGTACTGTTCAGGTGAAATCAAATAGATATATACATGAATTTAAAGAAAAAAACCTTATTTGTAGACATGATCAATGACGGATGAAAAAATCCATTTTAAAAAATATGAGGGATGAAAAAATTCATTTTGTGAAATATAAGAGACGAAACAATTTATTTTGTAAAATGTTAGGGACAAAAAAATTCATTTTGTGAAATGTGAGAGACTATGAATCGGATTATGTAACATTTGATTTGATAATTTTGCCCTTAAAAATGATCATGTGCAAAGTACGTGATGGATTCCGACAAAAAACTACTCGAAAACCTTGGTAGAGACCAAATTTGACCAATATGCATTTGTAAGGGATGTAAAATTATACTTTTAAAAGTGAGGGACAAATAAAGTCATTCTGCAAAATGTGAAGGACGTTTTGAACGGTTTTCCCTTAAAATAAAGTAAATATATTGCCAATGTCAAATTTGGGCAAAATAGAATAAAAACAATCCACCAAGCAATGCTAATCGAAGAAATTTTTTAACATCAAAATATGGCGTAATTACCTTTAGTTTGGCAAGAGTGATTTCGACTTGCCATTGGCAACCCAATGGAACAAGGGATCGAATCGAGTGTTGAATTCGAGTTGGATCTCCTCTAGGCATAGACAACTCAGATTTAAAATATGGACTTTACAATAGGCAATTCACGCAATACGAGATTGAATTGAGAGTTGACAACTTGTTGGGTCTCCTCCACTTAGGGAAGACACAATCCAAAATTGAAAAGGTAGCAGGTTCAAATTAGGGCACAATCTTTAGCTAAAAAATCGATGGGGTTTATGATTTTTGTTTGATTGGGAGAAACAAAAAGGGTTCTATTTTTCAACAAACAAGGTTTGAGAGTTAAAAACGTGTCCAAGGAAATGTGAACTTGAAAATAAAATAAGACTTCCTTGTAGGTAATGAGTCGTATCGAGAAATTGCGACTTTGAAGTCACTGATAATTTTGCAAAACTTGAGTCGTCATTTCAGAGATTGGCTTTCACCTCATATCATGCATATATTTTTTTAATTTTGTAAAAATATGAGTCAGCTAAAAGTCCCTAGTGGAAGTATCGAAATCTTTATATTTTTGGAATAACTTAAAAAGATGCATTTCTAAAGATGCTACAGTAAATATCTCAAATGGTCTATCTTGGGAATTTGGAATAAAAATTGGATTATTTGTGTAAAAAGTCCCAAAAAGTAGTACCCATCAAGGATTTAGATTGATGGAGTTTGTACTCACATCGAACCCCCTCCCCTTCCCCTTAGATTAGGCTAGATTAGGTTATAGAACATCTATCGTTTCGACAAAAAGAAAAGAAAAGAAAAGGAAAGAAAAGGAAAAAAGAAAAATGAGACGGAATTTTTATAAAGACGACAATAGCGTGTCGCTGTTCTAGACCCATTTCTCCCATCGCAATACCCAACCACCCATCTGCACAACCTTACGCAGCTGATCTCCGTCGCCGGCCCCTGTCACCGACGTCGGATTCACCTCCGGCCATCATCTCCAACACATGATATTTTGTCTTCTCCATCTCGAAGGTCTGTAAAAGCAAACACCAACGCCTTTTCGCAAAATCATCTGACTTTGTACCGCAATTAGCTCTTGCATACATGGTGGATATGTTTGTAGAAGATTCAATTGGGGTTGCAATCTGTCCGTTGTGATTAATGATTTAAGGTATTCATTGTAGAATGTTGTGATCGTGAATATTGGGATGGTCTTTGGTTTGGGTTTTTTGGCTGTTTTAGTTTTTGTTTGGTTTGGTACGGAAATGGTCTGAGAAGTAGTGAAATGGGACCGGAAGAGGGTTTACAGGGTTTACAGGCAATTGTTGTAAACACTACTATTTCTTCATCAGTTGCTGAAATGAGAATCTTGTTATGTTTTTTGATTCTGGGCTATGATTTGTTTTTTTTTTCGTGAAATTGTGACTTGATAAATTTGATATCTGAAATGGAGAGTAGTTACTATGGTGATAATCACTTTGGGTATGGCTTTTGGAAATATGAGGATCAATTCTGGTTATTTAAAAATGTTGCAATTACGTTGGTATGCATTTTATCGTCAAGTCATACTACCAGGTTTTGTCATTTCTGGAATCGTTTAGAGCAGGCATACGTGCTTCTTTGAGACCAATACTCTTACCATGAAATTCATTGGTACTGTATGTATTCTGTTGATGTGTTAGCTTAATTTATTTAAGGAGCGCCCCTGCTTCTTGTAAATTAGATTAATTTGAGTTGCTGGTGCATTAGTAAAATGTCTTGCTTTTATGACCTCTTAAAAATATGCTACAACCTAGTTTAGGGATAGTAAATTTGTTGGTCAGGACTATCTACTCAAACCTTCAGCAAACATTCAGGATGAAGATATATTTGTGCGTGGAGAGTAACAGCACTGCTGTCATTTTAGGAATTATTTAGTTAGTTTGAATTCACAATGAGTGTAATTTTCACTTTATAATTTTTTTGTTTTATAACTTTGCTGTCATTCTATACTAGAAAGTTATCTTATTCTTGAGAAAGTTTGTTTCTAATGTATAAGCTCTCAACAGATACATTGATCAGCAATATAAGGAAGGAAGCCTACTTCTGGAATAGTGACGTTCGAAAAACATAGAGGTAAGGGTTTGCCTTTAAGCCACTGGGATTGACATAATTGGTTGTATGCCTGTTTGCTTGACTTCTTATTCTTCTATTCTTCTGAATGGCAGATGACAAAGATTGTATATGAGAGGATATGTGGCATCTAACTCTTTCCAGATGTAACCAATTGAAGCTCCTGTACATGATAATTTAAATGGTTGAAAAATTAAGGACTACCATCACAATAAGCTAAGTATGCAGGTCAAGGTATCATGGTGAGCCGTATGGGGGTGTATGCTCATTGGATCTTGTGGCACTTTTCTTGGTTTTAGATTTTTGTTTTTCGTCCTTGCTGTGAAAAGCTATTATGCAGAAGACTGCGAATCTTTCAAAGAATAGTTCTTTGAGACTTACACCTCAGCAATCTCTTCGTCGGATGGGTCTATGTTCTCAAATAGTAACTGGACAGCAGACATCTCCAATTGTCTTTCCAGAAAGACGCAGCAGAGGAAAAGCTTCATCACGTGCTGACATCAATGTGAGCGATCATGATCCTGCGAAAGCTAAAGGGAAGGAACATAGGATCGATATTGGAGATGAACAGTCTGACTTATTAGGATACGAGGTGTTTGCTGGAAAACTGGTCTTGGATAAGAGAAAGCCAAGTAAAAGTACTGATGTACAAACTTCAACAGATACTTCAACACAGGATGCTATTGAGGTTAAGTTGACAAGTAAGGCACTGGTTTGGGGTACTCAAATCTTATCTCTTGCAGATGTGATATCGGTGAGCTTTGCTATTCTCTTTTTGCATGATAGTGACAGATTAGTTACAAAGGGAAGAGCTCTTTTATGACTCTTGTGTGAGGTATTAATATGATATGGAAATTTGACTTGGCAGGTTTCATATTATTCTGGTCTTAGACACTTTACAGTGCATTCTTACCCATGTAAAAAAGCTTCTGGCCTTTCCTGTTTTGTGAAAAGTGGGAGAAGTCGGAAGGATTTTCGCTTCTTAGCTTCTACCTCGGAGGAAGCCCTTCAATGGGTGGGCTCATTTGCAGATCAGCAGTGTTATGTGAATTGCTTGCCTCATCCTCTGAAGCAGGCCTCAGACTTTGTTGTTAATGAATTTCCTCCAGAGTCATATATAAAATGTAAAAGTCCACCTAGAATGCTCGTGATCTTAAACCCTCGGTCAGGACGTGGTCGTTCAAGTAAAGTTTTCCACGGCATGGTTGAGCCCATATTCAAGGTATATCAGAAAGTATCTACTTGCATTTTGTGGCACAATCTTTCTATGTGTCTTGGTTCGGTGACTGCCTTTGAGCCACTAGACTGTCGAGAACTATGTATGATGAGTGAAGAAACTTGAGTCAAATTTAACATAGATTCTAGAAAATGTCTGAGAGCATGGTTCGATCATTATATCTGCTTAAATGCCATTATTATATTTCAATTGTTTTCCTCAGAACAAGGTCATTTTACTCATTGTTTTACTTTTCTGTTATGATACATTCTGTATTTCATGTTGAAACCCTAGTTATACAAACTTGAGTTCATGTTCTAATTAGGATTTTTTTTCAGCTAGGAGAGCCTCCTTAGGTGGATACAAAAATATCTCTTCCTGAATAAATGTTAATCATTCCGCTAACATCCTTTACGGAAGATGAAAAGTTTTTTCTTGTTCTCTGCTTAGTTTTTGGTGTGAAGAATACGCGCTTTTGTACAAATGATTGAGTGAATAATTTTCTGTCACTTAGATTGGGTTAGGTTTCATACTTTATGGTTCTTATTATCATCCTTGTGCTAATTGTTTTAATTTCTTTTCATTGTTATCTGTAATCATTATTGTCTCTTTAGATCCAATAGGTACAACATAAGTCCTTTTTTTACTCTGGAAATTAGAACTTAATGTACCGCCAAGACACTTTGTTTGCCTTCACAATGGTAGTCAGAAAATATTTTGTATTTTCAGTCCCATATTCAAGTCTCTGGGTTGTACAAGTAAAGCTATTGGAAAGTACATTTAAGTAATATACCATGAACATGTGAACTAGGGTTCGCGGGTCCCACAAACATAAATAATTTGTTTTCCTAGGATAATGAGAAGTAAAATTGGAAATACAAATGAGAACAATGCCACTTTGTCGGTGATGCAAATCTGGGACATTCCAAAGGTGAAAGTATGATAGAGGTATTCAGATGAGCTGGGTTTGCTCTTCAGGTTCATTTTGAATGAAGATCTTATTGACAACGATAAAAGAAAAGAGGAAGAAAATTTTGCTACCACATAGGTGATGCAGTATAGATGCTATCGATTAGTAGGATAAGGGGACAAGGATATGCAAAGCATTATACTTGGGCAGGACTGTAAAGATTAGGATGCTGTTTAAATTAGATTAGGATCCTATTTTATAGCTGCATTTCTAGCAATATTTATGTACTACAAATGTTTATGTATGTAATTTGTTATAACTGACTATTCTGAAATTTAAATGACTATCGTCTTCGTGTTCGATTTCATGTTATTGAACTTCATGTTTTGAGAAAGATTAGCTCTCTCATTAAGGTTCTCTGGTTTTTGCTAAAAATTTTAGCTGTGATCATGAATCTAGTGTTTCTTTTTCTTGTGCTTCCGCCTGTTTCAATTAAAACTAGAGCCAAACAACATAGATTATGGGAGCAGGGGTGGAAGAAGTGAAGGAACTGGCTGAATCATTCATTGTCTAAAGCACTTGATCAACTCATGAACCTAGGAGATAGGAAGTTCATGAGGAGATTCAAGGTGGCATCCATAAGTCTTCAGATCAGGGGGAAGTATGCCTTAAATATTGATGTATTGCAGGGTCATTTGGTACATTTGGTTCTGTGCTAGTCTATGATGTGTATCCAGATGGTTCATTTGGAAGAGATACTTTGCCAGTGATTACAATTCCAGAACAACTTAAATTAGGTATGCAGCCTAATTTTGAAGCAACCAGTGATAAATTGAGTATTGAAAGATGAGTTCTTTAGTGTTCTTGGTGATTGAGATCTAGGAGAAGATTACATCTGGAAAGATTTTACCTGGAGTGAACTTGGTAACGAAGCAACAAGGACATTGTCTCAAAACACATGCAAGTTCATCCCTCTGCCCCGTTTTACTTGTCATGGTCAACTTTGCACACATTTTAAGAAACTTGATCCTTGACCAACCAGCAAATAACTCTTTCCATGATTAGTTCTTAATTTAACTTCAAAATTTGTTAGTTGATTTTGAATTTTTGAATTTTAAAATGGTTTTGAATTTTTAAGAAACTTGATCCTTGACCAACCAGCAAATAACTCTTTCCATGATTTTGAATTTTTGAATTTTAAAATGGTTTGTTTGAGCATTTAATGATGAAGCAAAACTTTAATGCTCTTTTTGGAAATTGAATAAGGGTAAAATGGAGAGGTTGGTCTTTTTTTGATTTCCCTTTTTAGACTATAACAACTAATTTTGGAAAAAACAAATTAGAAATCAAGACTAATAAAATGAGAAGGGGGGGTATATTATTTGAGTGTAGAGTCATTTTTTTTTGGGGAAAAGTGAAGGAATTTCTATGGAAACTCATTTCTATTTTCCTGCCGTGGAAAATTGATACGATGAGAGCAGGAGAAAAGCCTGCCCTGAATTCATTCCACTGTGTAAAGGTCAAATAATACTTAAGGCCTGTTTTTTTCTCCAGTCCAGGAGTGCTGATGTGGTTTAAATGCTATCAGATAGAAAGGTTAAGGTATGAGGATAAGAGAGGGATTGGAATAGGACAATAAGAGTTATGGTTAGATTTGAATTAGATTAGGATCCTCCATTATGGCTGCATTATTATGAATATTCAGGTTTATGGTGTGTTGTGCTTGACTATTTTGATGTTTAAATGACTATTTTCTTCTTCTTTTCGTTCATCTCATTGAATTTCAGGCTTTTAGCAAGATTAGCACTATGATTAAGGTTTTTCTACTGGTTTTTGCTGGAGAGAATAGCTTTGATCAAGAAATGAAGGTGTTTATTTTTGTAATTCTTTTTCTGCACTTCTGCCTGCGTAGATATCCATTAAATTTTTTCAAGTGATTGGTAACTTTGGCTGCTTTATATTCGACTTACGATTTTCTGTAATGGTACGATGATTGCTTAGCTGAGCTATATTGTCTTGTTGCCGATTCTTATTATGACTCTCGTTCTTCCCCACCCCCCTGATGTGATACGCACTTCGACACGATCTAGACAACTACACCAACGGTTTGGCAGCGAAGAAATTCGACCCAATTTAATCCTAGGAGTCACGAACAATGTTGATACTATCTCAACCCGCAACTGCTCGAATTAATGAACCAAATTGTAGGTAGTAGAACGCCACAACCAAGGAGATACTTGATTGATAAGTTCGGGATGAATAACTTAAGAAAGATTCTCAAGTATTCAAAGGAGCTCTCTTGAAAAGAGAAGTGAAAACTCACGAAATTTTATTCAAAGAAATCTGATTATGAAGGTCCCTTGCTTCAACTTGACAACCTAAAGTGATTTGGATTCACTTAACCCCCCCGGCATGGGATGTGATAAATTGGTTTGGCGCTTTACGATTCAATTGTGTGGTTTTTTAGGGCATCAAGTTTTTGCTATTATAGGATCTAGTTAGGCCATCTTTATGCAGCCTTAGGTCCACAAACCTGAGGCCATTTCTTGATTGTAAACTGTGACATTTGCAACTAAACAGAGCTTCATCTGGGGTTTGCTCTTTAGAAACGGGTAAATGACGTATAGTGATCACATTTAGCTGTTGACAAAGTGTGCATTGTGAAACATTCATAGTGAGTGTTACACTAGTTTTATGTAGACTGCAAACTAGAGAGACTTAGGATCAGTGCCCCTAACAGATAAGGCCATTTCATAGACCCATGTTGCCAGCCAGCAGGAGGACATCTGTTGAATTAATTAAAGCTTTTTTGTCTTTCAAACTATATTACCTGATATGGAATTTTATTAGCAGTGCATGAGGAAACAAGAAGGATCAGTTTCTCTTGGAAGCTTAATAAGGAGGGAGATAGAAAGGTAACGTGTGATGCTAGTGTTTTGTGTCTTCTGTGCCACGTTAGCATACAGGTGGGAGGGTGCAGTGAAGCTCCACGCTTTTGCCAGCTGTTCCTGAAAGATTAGCTTGTAGCCATTCAAGGGAAGCCTGATCCATCAGTTGAGAGTATTGTTGTTATTCATTTCATACGAAAAAAAAGAGGTGGCTACATAATACTGAAGAAGACATAATGGGTTTGTATTTGGGGCTTAGTGTTTCAGAATTAGTGATTAATAGAAATGACAAATTTGAGATGAATTTGACAAAAGTTGGAATGAAGATGAAGAAAAAAGAAGCTTAACAAAAGACAATAATTGATGACATTGTTGCTAATTGTATGGAGTGCATGTGAGCATGTGCTTATGCTTGTCTATGCGCTTGAGAATGAGAGATTGGAAGTCGAGCAGCAGGTGAACGGTTAGGTGGAAGAAAGTAAGAGCAGAGAAGACAATGACAATAAAAGGTGGACAAAATTACGAAAAGACCCCCATTAAACTCAAGATTTTATTAGGTATGAAAATTTACAGTTCATTCCCCCAATCTCTCTTTTACTATTGTAATGATCGAGGGCCAGTGATGTGGGAGTGTGTCTTGGTAGGGATGCAAAGTAAGTGCGGTTGCTCTTTGGGTCTTGTGAGGTAGGCAATTCTTCACTCCATAAAAGCATCTTAGATGATTCAGTACCTTTCCTTTGTCAGCTGATCTTTTATCTTGTAAGATATTACTGCTGACTTCTCTAATGATGCATAGATTTTCCCCTATAATGTGGAGAATTTGTTATTGTCTGTTTTCTAGTTAAGGAATTATCAACTGACTGAATGACTCTGAAACATGACATACTTGTGGTGCTGGCATATTGCTTTTGGCATTTTAACCCTCTTGATTAACACTATCTTTATAATAAAAGTGCTGCTCAGGTTTGGTTAACTATTGCTGCCTTTTTTTTTTCCCAGTTTCTTGTATGTGCATACCAGGGTTGAGGTGGGAGTCTTATATTTGCTCTTTGCTACATTGTTTGCATAAACTTTTTCATAACATGCTGCATTAAATTTGCTAGTTGGTTTGATTCATATTATTTTTTTGGATATGGAATGTTGATTCCAATTTTTTGGTTAGCATAGTTGGTAACTGCAATTTTTTGAATGAACAGCTTGCTGGATTTCAGCTGGAGGTGGTGAAAACAAATTCTGCTGGTCATGCAAGAAAACTTGCAGCAACTGTTGATTTCAGCACTTGCCCTGATGGTAATTTTTCAAATTTTTGTGCTTCATATCTCGTCTAATTTGAGTAAATAATTTATATTTATATTTATACTTATTTTTATTTTTAAGTCATCTTTCTGTAGTTATCTTTGTTGTTTTTTTATCTTTTCCCTATCGTCAGGTATCATATGCGTCGGGGGTGATGGAATAGTGAATGAGGTCAGTTGATTATATCCTTTTCTGTCTGGATACTGCATATTGGCAGTTGTGCATATCTTCCAAATCCCTGCCTCTTAACCTGATTTTTGCTTCATCATTTTCATGGTCAGGAGAAATACCTTTATATTTTCCTGAATATTATCAACGAGACAGAAAAGTGGTTTAATCTCTACACAACACCTGATTTTTTTCCCCTTAACATTTGACTTCATGATTTTGGGGTTGGGTTTTGTAATTATCGATCTTACTTTTCTGTATCAGATGGCAATAGCTAAACAATATGAAGTTTGTGATTGAAGAGTTCCACATAATGATCAATTCATGGAACTAAATATGACTAATGAGATCTATGAATACTGTAAGCGATAGATGTTAGACCCCTTCCCTTGTACTTGGACAAAAAGAAGAAAGAAAGGGGGAAAAAACAGGAGGACCTGAAAGATTTATATTTTCGGGATATCTGGAAATCAACTCAATTTCCCACTTGAAAACCAAACAGTAAGACATGGTTCAATGGTGATATAGCTTGGACAAGTACAAGGGAGTTTCAGGAATTTTATTTAATTGTTTTTGTGGGCTTGCTAAAAGGTACTGAAGTTACTACTTCAAAAGACATTATTAATGTAGATTAGGTTGACTTTATTATGTCCTGAGAAAAATTTAGGGTTGAAGGGAATTTGTGTAATTTCGGTAGTTGCTGAATTAGCACTCCTGCCAGCAAAAGGATTCGTTTGAGGTCAACAGGAGTAACTTCTTATATATGGTTGGTATTAGTGTCAACTTTCTGTTCAAGCCATACTCAATGTCCTATTTGTATGCCTTTAGTTTGCTTCTCTAATAAATTTTTTCTAAACCTATAACCAAGTCAACAATTTCATGGGTATGCATATTCTACAGTTGGATACATGTAAAAAAGATATTTTCATAAAAAAAAAGAAAATAAAAAATAAAGGATGCAAGAATGTTTCTAATTCTCTTAAATCGGAATTTTAATTTTTGGGGATTTCAGAAACACTTTAACAGATTTTTTTTGCATTGTTAATTGGTATCCTATCTCCTCCTAGTTTGGTGCTTCCACTTTCGCATTTTCTTACTTTATATAGAGACCCGAGGATTTTCTTAAAATGATGCACTTCATGTTAATTATAAGTTATTGTATTATAATTTCAATTCTTGGACAAGCTTGGTTAGACTACACAGGGCACATAGATCCCAATTCATAACACATAAGTGAATTCCAACCATTAGAAGTTTGATATTTCATGTTTATAGCTGGTATCTGTTTGAGTGAAATTATGCATGTAAAATTTAGCTTATGAGCTTAATTTCTTTGGCTGTGCTTCTTCTGTAGCGTGTTATAATTATATTGGAAGTTTGCTAATTAGGACAGTTTGTATTTTTTTTTTTTAATTTTGATGATCGGAGTTGATCCCAGTCAATATGTCGTAGAACCTAAAATAATTTACTTGGAGGCACCAAGGGGGTATAACCCGTGGATACAGGATCTAGTTATCTTCTTTAACAATGATGAGCTGGGTTAAAAGAATCAACAGCAGAGAGGCTTTCAATTGGCTAGGGTGTCATTTATCCAAAACTGCAGGGTGTTGTGGACATGAGATTAAGTTGTTCTCGGTGCTGGGGATCCCTATTGAAAGATCAGTTGTTCCTTTCACCATAGACTGGAAAATCAAACAGCTGGGCACAATCTTAATCCTAATTTTTTGGTCCTGTTTAATAGATAAAAGATCCGACTCAGCAGGAATTGTTATACTTTTAAAGGGTATTTTCCACTCAAACTTCACATTTCCATTGAAAGATCAGTTGTTCCTCTCCTTAGCCTTCAAGAATACAAAGCTGGGCACAATCCCATTCTAGTCTTATTTCTCCTTTTGAATTAAAAGGCCCAACTCAGTGATATGTTTTTTACATTTTCTACTGTTCATGGCATTTTCATAGAAAATTGGCAAGTTTGAAATGTGTTGACCATAATTCTGATGATATTTCACAATGCAGTAGTAGGGGACTCGTGTTCTTTGGTTTTGGATGATAACAACTTATGTAGACTGTGTTCATTTTTGTCTGCATATCCCCTGTTAGAATGCTTTGATGAGTCACTTCCCAAATATAAAAAGACCGCTTGTTTTGGTGTAACAGTATCCCATAGTTTCTCAGAAGGAAGCTCAAAGCGTAGTTTCCCAGATGATGGTAGGAATTCGATTGAAAATTCACTTTTTGCTTCACCATACCAATTGATTGGATCATGATGTTTATTCTCAATGTTGAGAGATTAAAGGTCTACTGGAAAGTTCTCTGCATCCTGGGGCTGAAATTGCAGCTTCTGTGTTGCTCCTAAACTGCTGTATGAAGAATTTCCACAATAATAACTCCATGATTGGCAACAAGTGTGAACAATAGGGAATCATTATCCCTCAAAGGTTTTGTTGCTGCACTAGATGTTATTTGAGAATCTGATTCTGATGCAATCCCTTCCAGCAAAATGAGTATGCCATTTGAGCTTGTTGCCTTCTCAGTCAATGCTCTTCCTGGTTTATTCTTAAATGTTGACAGCTAATCAGACCACACTTTTAAGTCAATACTCTGCCTCTAGTGTGAATTGTCCTCTTTTTTCAAACCTCCATTTGCTAACTAGTGATTTGTTCAAGTCTGATATTCTTATTGCAGCATCTCCATGATTGGGAAACACTGCCCTAGGCAAGTCGAGCATTTGGATCCTCATTGTATTCCATTCCATCAGATCGAATTTTGCTTCTGCATTTGGACCAAGTTTAGACTTTAGGAGTATAAACTAGCTGAGTCGAGCACGAACACTGCCTGAGCTTGACTAATTTTACCTGTGCTCAAGCTTGATTGAATACCAAATGTCATGCTTGAGATCTAGATTTGATAAAAACAGCGAGGAGCTCAAGCTCATTGGCGAAAGCAAAGCGAGCTCAAGCTTAGTTTTTTGGTTTGCTTTTCCTTTTCTTTTTGGAGCCAGATTAGTTTAATTATTTTATCTGAGATCATTACCTAAAAAAGCTAAAAAAAGCTATAACCTCCAACTACTTACCTAAAAAAAGCTAAAAAAGATGTAATATGTCCAAAAGGGGCTGGCATTTTAGTAATCTTACACACACCCACACGCACAAGATTTCGAGCAAGTCATCGAGCATTTGAGCAGAATACTAGTGTGCATGGTTCTGGTTTACCTTAACAAGCACGCTTGAGCTTGACTCAAGCTTTTGTTTGACTGAATTTGAGGCAGCATTTGAGGGAAATTAGCCAAAAAATTATTGACAGTGCTACCCTCATAATGGGAGTTGTCTGAAGTTTGTCTATCTTCTTCTCTGCTTTATTTGGAAACTTAGACGAATAGAGGTAGAAGTTGGATAGACAATATCTTTTCCAGGTCTCTTGGCTGGTGCTTTGTTTTCACCCCTGGTGGGTAGTACTCCAAAAATAACTGGTTAATAGGGGTCTTATAGTATGCTATAAGCTGCTGGCTAGTCTAGGAGTGCCACTAACACTTAATGTGAATCTATTGCCAATCCAGAATGGGCTTGAATAATTAGGAGTTGGGTCCCAATAGCTTGAATGTGGTCTTTATATTTCAAACAATAGCAAGAGTGACATTTACAAAAATTAGGTAGGAAATGTTCATTTTCCTTTCTTCTGTGTTTGAGATGGAAAAGCCAGTAAATAGTCTCATGACTTCTACTTGTTTTGCAAGTCTAGTGTGAAGCTAATAAAGAGGAGAAAATCTCAAGTGTATCTTTTCCAGAGAATGGAAAATCTTGATGTAGACATTGAGAACCAGATCATCTAGACCACTTTTCACGGAACCCCTTTCAGGTATAGGAGAAAATCTAAATTTACTATACTTTCTGAACATGTGGTTTGCATGTGAATCTGCAGCACCAGGAAACTATGGTGCCTAAGATCTAATTTTCAAAGCTTTTAGGTGTCTTAATTTTAGATTCTGGAAGAAATATCTATAATCTGAGATACGAGAGAGAAGCAGTAGGTCTAGGTGATCAGGGTAGAGCAAGAGATGGAGGAAAAAGAGATTCTATGAATTCCAGCTAGATTTCCTTAAGACTACCCATCGAAGGAGAGGTAGCATTTATTTGTCTAAAAAGATCTAGTGAACTTCATTACTGAACAAAACATTATATAATCGTTCTTCGTCATCAGCTATTATGGTACATGTACATATATTGAGAAATAGCTAGTCTTGCAGGGAGTGACAGAGCTAGGATTTTACTTAGGGTGAACAACCGAGCACATTATAACACAAAATAATGTACTTAAAAATAGCATTACAAGTTTGAGCTCAAAACTCAAAGGACGTAATATTCAAATGCTTTTAATACTAAAAGTCGAAGTCTAAACCAAAAACTAAAATTCAAATTCTCCACTTTTCTATTGTTATCAGTGCGAGGCATTCCAGATTGTGCTCGATTTGATCAAATGCATCTATAGTCAAATCAACATCATTTATGTATGTCTAAAGGCTAATTATGGTAATGGGAGTATTGGAAGATATCTGGACCAAATTAGAATACGGAAAGTTGAGTCAAGTTCAATGAGATTTTGACCCAAAAAGACTTGTTGTGACTGAGCTCCACTAGATTCTTATCTCAGCTTTTCAACCTCAAGTTGAGCTTGCTAAAATCAAGTCAAGAGCAGCTCAATTAGTTTTGATTGCAGTATGAATGTCATTTAATGTGGTGAAAATGTTCAGCCCTGCCCATAATCATCTATTTCAAATGTTATTTTTTCCTTTCAAATGCCAAAATTAGGGTGAGTGCTTCAGTTTCCTAATTAGGAAAATTCTTATAGATACCAATGTATTCTCAAGGATTGAAGATTTTTAAGTGGTTATAAGGTATATTTAACTAGATTGACTTCATCTGTCCATTCTGATCACATATCACCAAAGAAAGTTGGGTTCCAGGACAGGTATTGATTTTCAGATGGAAGGAGCAATCGAGTCATTGCCTTTGGTTTTCTGGTGGGAAGTTAAATCACATAATGTTTCCAGAAAGTCCCATTTTCTATTGCTTAGCAGGGAGCCTTCTCCATTACAGTTACTGGAACCTCAAGGTTGGTTTCTCCTGGGGTCTTGCAGTAATATAATCAATATGCCAAAGTACTAACAGTCAATAATAACAATTAAATTTTTGTAATATCAGCGGAAAATTTTGTAAGCCCACATGTCCAGCATGTTGCAGGGAAGTCTATGGTGAATGTGCACTGGTATCGCGGTAAATAGGAAGTAGTTGTTATCTTTAAGTGCTTAGTGAGTTAAGCCACCCCGGGGTCTTGAATTGTCAATTGGCGCTTCATATTGGCTGTTCTGATTTGGGATAAGATTCTTGTCCATTTCATACAGTAAGCCTTTAGATGTGTCAGTGAGATTTAATCATGCAGTCTTTACTTCTTAGCATGTTGAGATAGTTTCAGAGTGTACTTGACAGCTGATTCCGACATGAAATGGATCTTGGATTTTGTAACTTGTGTGACGTGCATAATTATAATTGTGTCAATTATGTACATTGAGTTGGCTCTTAGTGGAAACAAGTGGCTTGAATTTTTTTAGATTCCATTTGAATTTGAATTCCTCACAACTGACTTAATGTGAAATAATTAATCTAACTGATTTGATTTATTGACAATTAATCAATTGTTCCTCTGAGACAAGTTGCATTTATGTGGATTCATCTTACCTGCAGGTTTTAAATGGTTTACTTAGTCGAGACAACCAAAAAGAAGCAATTTCTATCCCCATTGGTATTATACCTGCTGGTTCTGATAATTCTTTGGTGTGGACTGTCCTTGGAGTTAGAGATCCAGTGTCTGCTGCTATAGCTATTGTAAAGGTACAGTAGTCATACTTTGGTCATCTATTACTTTATTACCAGGCAAGAGTAAGCTAGTTTTCACTACCTATTATTTGTTTTACTTTGTTACTCCTTTATATGAGCAACAGGAGTCGTTACTTTTTTGAGCCTATTATTTCTTCTGTCTTTCAAACTTTTTTTCCCCTCCAAATGCTTGGGATCACCTAATCTTACGTTTGGTACTATAACATTTTACAATCGCCATAATCTCTGAATAAACATGATGTATGGAGCACATCAATGGTGCTAACCCAGTCTACCCTACACTTGTGGCCTTTTCTGCATTTTACCTGTGTTTCTAACCTTGAGCAGTTAATTAGTGAGTTTAAGTTGCAGCTTTGCATCAACTTAAAGCATTTCAATATCACTTGACAGAAATGAGAATCATATGGATGTTTTCACTGCTATAGCAACATACTGTTGTGATTCAGGCTAGCAAATGAACCACTCTTGGCACTAATTACAATAGTTATAAATTTGCTATTCTTGGTCTTGAATCAATTCAATGGGCAGGTTATGGCCTTTATGTTTGTTGTTTGTGAGAGCAACTGTGCCAGTACTTGAATGGCTTGTCATGCCTTTAAGCACAAAGAAAGTGAAGTAGCATTTAAGTGTAGATTTTTTAATTGTTACTGCTTCCATTACCAGCTACTTAGACTAAACTTCTCCAGGCTTACAATGTTGGGTTCTATGGTGGATAAACTATAATAAGAATCTAGTTGACTACATTATAAAGCTTTGTTTGATATTCTGAATCACTGATTTTGATTTTATGTGCGTCTTTGGTTAGTCTGTTGCTTTCCATTTGTTCATCAGCCTCTAGAGTTAAGCTGTTGGGTACTCTCTTTGAAGGCTTTTGAGGTTTTCACTAAGCACCTGAAAATTTATGGATTGACTTATTGCAAAGACCTCTTCCTTTATCCTAAACCCACAAAATAAACATCCTGGAGTTCCCATTATAGATTAGACTTACTTAAAATGTCTCTGGAAGAATAACATGACCAGCAACAATTGATAATTAGGAGCCTATCTTTTTTTTTTTTTGGGTCGGTCTCATTTATTATATTGCTAAATAATTAAGGGATTTCGGTCAGAAGAAATTCACATTTTGTTATTGCTACAGGCTCATGTTATAAGATATATAGTTCCTAGAGTGAGGTTCTAAACTTCGATTGTAGAATTGAACTTGGTTTAGCTTAGCTGAGGGGCAACTTCTAGGATACAGCACTTTGGAAGCAATTCACGTGCAAAGGTGCTGGAGATGTAAGGCACCACATCAAATAAAAGTAGAATGCAATGATTTATAGTGGCTCCTTAAAAGTCATCTGATCTTCGTTTACGTTTTGGTATTAATATATAATCTGGTTTTCTTGATCACAGGGAGGGCTTACTGCTACTGATGTATTTGCTGTTGAGTGGATTCAAGGTGGTGGCATTCACTTTGGGACAACTGTGGCATACTTTGGTTTTGTTAGTGACGGTAAATTAATTGGCACTCTAGGACTCTACATTCTATGTGTGGATTTGATTAGTTTGTACCTTAATGGATTTGTTGTATTTCAGAATTCAGCCTTGATAAAGTTATTGAATGGTGGATATTCTGCTTGTTTGAAAATACAGTGTACTGGATTGAGAACATATCATTTTATCTCACCCTACTTGGGGCCCAGTTGGTTAGAGAACTTAATATAATCTGAATCTGTCAAATTGTAGTGATATTTGTGCTTTACATGATGTGTTCTTGATATGGAAAATCCTGATGTAGATGTCTCACCAGCTTATACTTATTGACTGCTTGTTTGGCTGCCAACAGAAAGCTTTTATTGACAGGAGTGCAAGTTTGGCTTTCATACTATTCGAAATTGCCTCATGTTTCGTTGATTAACATCTGGCTTGTGATTTGCATGTGAAAACAACATGATTATAATGATGACAGGAGGCTGCTAATTTTGACCTTATGTTCTTTCTGCTTGACTAATGTATTCTTCCAAGTTTGGTAGGTGAGGATTACATGTTTAATCTTGTTTAATAACATGTTTATAACATCTTATTGGAGTTGCTATATGTACTCGACAGTTTGGTGCAAAAGTGCATAAAAACCCTGATTGAAATATATTTGACAATTTAACTCTTATTTGCCCCACCCAAGTTCATCGGGGGACCTGATCCGGATGTTGCCGAAAGGTGGCTCGAAAAGATGGTCGATATTTTTGCCGCCCTGCACTATACCGAAGAACGGCAGGTGACTTTTGCCGTTTTCCAGCTGGAAGAGGCGGCCCGCTCCTGGTGGAATGTCATTCGGCAAAAATGGGAGAGGGAACAAACGCCCAGGACTTGGGTAAATTTTATGAGGGAGTTTAACGCGAAATTCTTCCCTCCTCTGGTTCAGGAAAGGAAGGAAGATGAGTTCATCCGACTCCGCCAAGGAGCTCAATCGGTGGCAGAATACGAGAGCCAGTTCACCCGCCTGTCCAAATTTGCGCCTGAGTTGATTGTGACGGAGCAACGGCGAATTAGGCGTTTTATCCAGGGCCTAAACGTGGAGATTCAGAAGGACCTCGCAGTGGCTCAAATCAATGCTTTTAGCGAGGCCGTTGAGAAGGCCCAACGGGTAGAGAGTACCAGATTGCAAGTAAGAAATTTCCAGGCGAAAAAGCGAGGATTTCCTGGAAATAATTCGGGGCAGGGGAATGAGAGTACCCCTTCCAAGTTTGGGCGAGGAATTGGGGAAGAAAGGGTACCGGGAGTGTCACGAGAGAGCCCGTCACGAGGCAGCCAGTTGGGGAGAGGCCAGAGAGGAGGCTCGGCTTCTGCAGCACGCGGACCTTGCGGGTATTGCGGAAAGTCGAATCATTCTGAAGACAATTGCTGGAAGAAAGGAGGCAAATGTCTGCGTTGTGGAAGCGCAGACCACAAGCTTGCTACCTGCCTACTTATGAAGCAAGAAGGAAGGGGAGCTCAACTATGTCAAAGACCAACACGGGACCGGATAAGGGGAATGGGACGAAACCTAAAGTAGCAGCTCGAGTGTATTCACTGGAGCCACAACAGGTCCCCGATTCTCCTGAGATTGAGAAAGGTACGATTGTGGTATTTTTACGGAAATATTAGTAGATCCCGGTGTTACTCATCCATTTGTCAGTCCCAATTCTGATGGACGAAATAGATATCACGCCTACCTGAAAGTAGTAATCCTTTGGGGAAAATCATCGTTTGACTCTTGGTATGGTTTGTAAGGATCGCAGGGTTTGGGTAGGAGAGAGAATAGTGTTCGCGAAGAAAAAAAAATCATGGGATAGAAAAGGCTACCTGGGAGGTGGAAAAAAAAAACAATACCTTGAGCTATTTGTGAACCATGATAAGGAATTTCGAGGACGAAATTCTTTTAAGGGGGAGAGAGTGTGAGAACCCGTAAAACCCAAATTATTTTCCTAGGGTTTATTTCCCCTTCATTGCATGTTTTCTGCATTTTCTGGCTTAGAAATATTTTCTTAGTGGATTTTATGAGCAGTTATAGTTTTAAGATGATTTTTCTAGCATTGGTGAATTTTTAGAAAATTAAGAATCTATATTGGACGTGGGACCCACTAGTGCAAAAAGTTCGGAAAAATTCGGCCAATAAGGTTAAGTTTCGGATACTGTGAAAAATTTATCGGGTGTTAAGAGATAAGTAGTGTGTGTGAAGTGATTGATGTGAGAGAGAAAAGAAAGATAGGAATGCATTTAATGAGTGTGACAAGTGTCACAATCTCATTGGTTGGACTTTAAGAATTACTATTCACTTTCTTGACTTTTTGACCAAAGGATTAAATATCAAAAATTCACAAAATTTCCTCATTTTTCTTTCTCCTTGGCCGGCTCTCTCTCACTCTTTTGCAAGAAGAAGAACTCTTCAATCTTCAAGCTTTCTACTAGCAAATCATCTAAATCAACCGAATAAACAAGATTCCACTCCATAAAATCCTATCTTCTAGTGCTAGTAAGGGTTGTAGTGAAGTTGTTTTGAAGAGCAAAGGTGTCCACAATCTCTCTTTCCCTTGTTTCTTGGTAAGTGATGCTACAACCTCTCCCCTAAACCTAATGATGGTTATATTATGCTTAATGGTGGCATGAGTGAAGGCATATATGATTTATTTCTTGATTTGAAGAGTTTTGGTGAATTTTTTATTTTATTGGGAATTTTTCTGGTTTAATATGAATGGGATGTTGTGGCCTTGTATGATGAATGGTAATGGCTGATAATGGCTCTATGAGGTGTATTGGATAAGAAAATGTAATCAATTTTGGATTTGGATGGAAAATGAAAAGTTAGGGTTCATATTTTTCCCAATTCTGTCCGGTTTTGGATCATAGGGTTAGAGGCCGAATTGGACTTTTCTCAAAACATGAAAGTTGTAGGTATTGATGAGTAGGAGGTTCCTGCAAAATTTCAGGGCATTTGGATGAGTGTAGAGTGAGTTATGACGAAATTACTGTAGCTGTTCTGCTTTGATCAGAATGCGAAAACTGAGTTTGTATTTGGATATTTTGACTGGAATTGGTTTGGATTTTGAAGTTGGTGACTTCTGATGAAATGTAGCTGAATGTCTTAGCTAACATATGCCTTTGGAATTTCGGCATTTGGACTTGTATGGACTGAGATATACTGATTACAGTTTTCTGCGTTTTGCAAACCTGTTTTGGGAATTCTGGTATAGTATTTCGTATATTTGACCTAGTTGTGTTAGGAAATGGATTGAGTGACCTTCTACATTGTTGTAGTTCTGTTTCTTGGCTTCGAAATGGTGGGTCTTACACCCCCATCCGATAATTGTAGTGAGAGTTGTGCCATTACCGCATTATGAGGTCAAATTCGGTTTTCATATCAAGGCCTTAGTTAAAGCCCTTTCTTAATTTCTGGTTTCCTCTATTGTTTGTAAATGTTTATGGAACCTTATTGGGGTCATGTTTGGCCTTGGTTTATGACTCGTTATCGAGTTTCATTGTATTTGTTTGCATGTTTTTAGGGCGTGACAGTGGTGCACAACGTTCTTTTGACTAAAGTGTTTGAAACCACATTGTGCTAGCTTGGTGAGTGTACTACTCACTTATGTGCTATTACATGGCTTTGATCTTTGTACTTGAGATGTTGAATGTTGATTGATCCAGGTGAGAGTGTACTTTACCACTTTCACATATTGTTCCGCATGTTATTGGAAAGTTATATGAAATGTTATATGAAATGTTATATGAAATGAAATACATGACTTCAAATATTATCCATGAGCTCAACCCCATTGGTTATTGATTGAATCGAGCCGGCGAGGGCTTGGTCGTGCCAATTAATGTGCCTTGGGGCAACATCATAGGGAATCTTGTAGTATGAGAGACTCTTGATTCCGGTTTACTCGAGTAATACCACAATGCAAGTGTTTGGATTTCGGGCCCGGTTGAGGAATGTTAGGAGGAAGGGAATGGAAGTTAAGTGGGTCTACAGTTGGTTACTTTTCAAACATTGACGGAGAGTCAATGAGACCGATCAAGAATTCAAACGAGGAAAAGGGCTCTTGAGAGCCACCCGTATCCTTTTATCCTCATTATTAATGTGTGGCTTTATTTATTTTGGTAAATTGGACTGTTAAGCTTGATGTATCCATGAACTTGGTTGCTTGAGTTGTATTCTCACTGGGCAATTAGCTCACCCCGTTCCTTTTGTTTTCCTTACAGGAATATGACTCTTTTGGAATGAATTTTGATAAATGGTTGCCAAATGAACTAGATGAATGACTCTTTTGTATTGTATATAACATGGGACCCTAAATGTATCATTAGGGCCGTTTTCACTTTTGTTTTGGCAAACCATATATGTAGTGACTTTTGTATCACTTTTAAATGTCATTTTGGTTTGTAAAGGCTAAATGTTATGGGGTATATGTAATTCGATGTTTGGTTGGGTTCGGACGAGTCGGTTACTATTCATGGTCGACTCCGGATTTCATTTTCTTTTATTTTGGGTTATTTTGCCCTTTTGCCTTATTTGCGCGCGTTATAAGTTCCGGAACGTGAAAGATCGCTCTATACTGCACCGTTAGTCCTGGCGAGAGCTGGGCAGGCAGTCCGCTAACCTCTTTGGTTCGCCTTAGGGGAAAGTGGGGCTGTCACAGGTGGTATCAGAGCCACTTCGCGTGGTCTCTGCGCGGAGCGAGCCTAGGGCCAAGTGGTGTTATGGTCCTGATTTCATGGAGATGTCTAAGTGCTCGTTTGAGCGTAAGTTATGAATGGGGCATGTTATAAGTGTAAAAATCTTTATTATGCAACTTGAGGAAGATAGATATGTATGTCGGGTAGGAATCTATAATATGGATGATTTACGCTTGGGACCGGCCGGCTCGAGTTGTGAATTATCTTAAATGGGATTCTTGCGCCCGGATACGAAAGACACGAGAGTCTAGGTTAGAAAGAATGGGGCGAACTAGAAATTGCGATTCTATGGATGACTTTATATGTACTTGACTGACTGTTCTGTATACATGTTGCTACTGTTATGTGTTCTCTGTATATGTGTTATGTGTTTAAATGCTCGACGAGGGAGTGGAGTAGTTATTTGTTCTTGTTTACTTGTTCCTGTTTCGGGCTGCGAAAAGGAGGGGTTAGGTGCCCATTGCCCATTAACAGTATATTTATTTTGTGACCTAGATTGACTTAGATTGTATGGACGGTACACGTAGTGGACGGGGCCGTGGGCGCGGGAATAGGCAACCTACGCCAGACCGGGGTACTGGAGAAACCTCCTCTGGACCCCATCCTGAACCGAGAGTTGACCCTAATGTACAGATAGCTGCCGTTATGCAGCAAATGACAACCCTGTTGGCACAAGTGGTGCAGCAACAAGGCCAGAATCCAAATCCTAATCCTGGAAACCCTGGAAACCCTGGCAACCATGTTGAGAGCGAAGACAGAGCTCTGGAACGATTTCAAAAGTTTGCCCCACCCAAGTTCATCGGGGGACCTGATCCGGATGTTGCCGAAAGGTGGCTCGAAAAGATGGTCGATATTTTTGCCGCCCTGCACTATACCGAAGAACGGCAGGTGACTTTTGCCGTTTTCCAGCTGGAAGAGGCGGCCCGCTCCTGGTGGAATGTCATTCGGCAAAAATGGGAGAGGGAACAAACGCCCAGGACTTGGGTAAATTTTATGAGGGAGTTTAACGCGAAATTCTTCCCTCCTCTGGTTCAGGAAAGGAAGGAAGATGAGTTCATCCGACTCCGCCAAGGAGCTCAATCGGTGGCAGAATACGAGAGCCAGTTCACCCGCCTGTGGTAGTGAAGTAATAGGTGAAGTGGTTTGAAAGATAGTGGTGTAAGTTGCTTCCTTTCTTGAGATTTCAAGGTGAGTAGTCAAGAAATTCCATCTTTGGCTTTGATAATGATAAATTCATGACTTGTGAAGGTTAGTTAGGTGATTTTGTGGAGGTTTTCATGACTTTTGGTGGTGTTTGATGAATTTTTGATTTTATGCAGAATTTTTCTGTTTTTATATGTTTAATGTTGTTTGGCCATGTATGATGGTCTAGTATGGGTTAGAATGAATTTTTGGTATGATAATTGTAATGATTGGTAGAAAATTTCTGGTTTGAAGCAAAAATTCCAGATTAGGGTTTCTATGAAGCCTGTTCTACCCGGTACTATTCGACTAGGTTAGAGGCCGAATTTGCCTTGTATTAAAACATGAAAGTTGTATAGAATGATGTTTTGTAGTTGCCTACAAAATTTCAGCTCAATCGGATCAACGTATCCTGTGAAAAGACCGAAATACCCCTGCTGCCCTGTTTATGTCCGAACCTGCTAATCCGCTTCTGTAATTGGTTACTTTGACCAGGAATACTACTGATTTGATTGATGATGTATTCTTAAGACTTATAGACTTGTATCTTAGATTTCAAATGGCTTTGGAATCACTTGAATTGGAGTTGTATAAGCTGAGATATGACTGAATGAATCCGGACTGCCACAGTAAACTTCGAATGGGAAAATCTGAGGTTGTTTTGGTAAATTTGACTTAGATACATTGCAAACTGGACTGAGTGGCCTTCTTCAACATTTTAGCCCTTTTTCTTAGCTTCGAAACGGTGTAAATTACACCTCAATCTGACAAGGATAGCTTCAGTTGTGTTAATTCCGCTAAGCAACAGCAAGTCTGCCTTTTGTTTCCCAACCAAACTTCGTTTCCGCATATGTCTTAGTTTGATTTTGCACTTATACGTTCCATATGATTTTACTCTAGTGATATGTGGATTCGGTTATGACTCGTATTCGAGCCTTATTGTGGCGCTAATTAAAGGTGTTTGATAGCTTGTGATTTATGGGTGTTGAGGTTTGGTTGGAAAGTAAAGAAAGACAAGGGAAATGCTGTCAAAATTTTCGCGGAGCTTCTGCACAGTCTCGGAAAATTTACTATATCTTGATGTAGGAATGTCGGAATTGAGTTCCATTTGTTGCGTTTTAAACTAGATTCATAGGACTATAAACCATGTAAATTTTAGACCCTGTTTATGTCTGTACCATTTATGGTGAGTTTTCAAATTTGACTGAAATATTGTACCTGTTCTGTCTTTCACTGGATAAAGCAGCAACTTGAGGCTTGAATTTGACTGACTTCCGTTCTGAATCTTATGAGGATGTTCTCTGGAAAGTTATAGCCCTTTGAATGTATTTTCGAACGGTACAACTTTTACTAATTTTGGACTTACAAAACTTGAGATATTATTTTTTATATAGGGTTGCGCGAAACTGGAAAATCCTGTTTTCCTAGTATCGACTTTACTTTCATTTTCTACTTCAAATTTGGAGTTGGTCGGTCATTGTAGGTAGGGCTTTGAGGTTGTTCATGCCTTTAAAACTAATTGTTACCTTTTCACTCTGAGGTCACCTTTTGATTTGCATTAATGGCTCTTTTGACTAGGCATATGGCTCGTAACCGAGTCTCACTTGCGAATTCCATAATAGGTCTTGGAGTCGAGTCTTAAGTGTTTGCCTTGATTGTTCTAGGAGGTGCCGACGATTAAAGCCACACTTGGGAAGGAAACTTTTGAAGTTATCCTTATTTGAACTGGTGAGTGTACCACTCCCCTGAATTATTGCTAAACTGGTTTCATGTACTTGCAAATTGCTAGTTGAATGTCTTTCCTGACTGTTTATCTTGTATGAGACGAGGGTGTACTTTATCACACTCGTTCTCTTGCCTGTACTGAACAAACTGGAATCTATTACTTGTACTTGTTACGTACTTGAACTTGTTACTTGCACTTGTTATGATGTCGTTTGGAAGAGTATCCAACGACCTTCCTGTTAAACCTGAGCTCAACCTCATGGGGAGTTAATTAAATCGAGCCAGCGAGGGCTTGGTCGAGATAATTGACAATCCATGGGTTCCTATTCCTGGGGGAATCTTTGGGTATTGAGACTCTTGATTCCGGTATACTCGAGTATTACCATTCCTGTTCCTGTTTGGCGTTCGGGCCCGGTAAGGGGTATGTTTGGTGTACGGGATTTTGGCGTTAAAGTGGTGATCTACTGGACTGATTCCTTTATTTGACCGTTGACGGAGGGTCAACAAGGCTGGATCAAGTATTGCAACGGGGATTTGGCTCCTGAGAGCCACCTGTATCCTTTAAGTTGTGATGTTCGTTCATTTCTTTTACTTGATGCGGATATGTGTCCTATACATGTTTTCTCATGATCTCTACTGTTATATTTTTGGTACCTCATTGAGCTTCTAGCTCACCCCGTTTCGTTATCCTTGTTTTCCTTACAGGAAATCACCTTTTGAAGACTGATGTTTGAAGCATGAGTTGAGCTAGTTTAGTATTCTTTTGTATAGCTCCTCGATGGTTGGAAAACTTTAAATGTATTTTAACAAAATAATTCCCTTTTGAATTTGGAAATTTGCAACCATGTGTATCTAAAAGTGTTTAACCATGTTCCTAAGTTGATTTGGTTTGGAAATGTTCTTTTCTAGGGTTATCTAAAGTTGTTGTGCATGGTTGGGTTTCGGACAGTGAATGTTATCTTCCCGAGGTTCTTTTGAGCGGTTGGTAGGGTTTACGCTCGTTCCGGATCCGTAGTCCCGGCGAGAGCTGGGCAGGCGGTCCGCCGAACCCTTTGGTTCGCCTTAGGGGGAGGTGGGGCCGTCACAGGTGGTATCAGACCTGCTTCGCGTGGTCTCTGCGCGGAGTGAACTTGGGCCAAGTGGTGTTATGGTCCCGATGTATAAGTGCTCTTTGAGCATAAGCTATGGATCGTGAGGTGTTATAAGATATAAACCTTTATCATGGTGCTTTGGGATAGTAGATCTGTAGGTCAGGTAAGAATCTCGATTGTAGATGAATTACTCTTGGGACTGGCCAGCCCGAGTTGTGAATTATCTTATTTTGGGATTCTTGTGCCCGACTACTAAATAGACGAGAGCCTAGGTTAGAAATGACTTGGGCGGACTAGAAATTCGATTCTATGGAACGTCATGTGATGTGTTAGGGTTTCATTACGGATGATTAACCATGCCTAAGATAGAAATTCTATTACTCTCGTAGATTGTGCCCGAAACCCTAGAGAGGGACAGTTTTTAGTTGGTTGCTCTTGTACCATTGGCTTAGTTAGTATCACGAAGGATGTTTCCTTTTGCTTGTATCTAATTGACTGCTACTGTGTGATCTGTTTGTGTTAGATGTGTTATATGTATATTGCCTACTTTTATCACGTGCACCTGTATACTTTGGTTTTAATACCGTATTCGTGGTCCAACCCTAGACTGGTTATGTGGCGACCCCACTTCCCCCTGAGGCGAACCAAAGGGTTGGCGGGCCGTCTGCCCAGCTCTCGCCAGGACTCACGCACGCACACTAACCCAAATCCTATCGAAGAATAGCCTAACTATTACAATGTCGCTTCCTTTCAAAATAAGTCAACATCTACCACATTAACTTCAGAGACAACAAGGAACTTAAAATCGCCAATCTATGGCCCTTAGACATCACATGCTCTAGAACCAAGGAATAAGGTCGTTCGTATCTAGTTACATCAATCCATAATTCACAAACACAAATATATTATCCAACCTCCGAAATAGGGTTTACACATTTTCCAGCTTCAAGCGGCAATCCAAAAGCAAAAGTACAGAATTCAAGTTAAAACACAATACAAGCCTACACAATAGCCATAATATTCGTTACATCCCATACGAGAAGAAAAGAAACATGAATAAGTCTCAGCGCTTTCAGTCTCCAGAACCTGTTAAGGAAAACAAATACGTGGGGTGAGCTAAAGCTCAGTGGTGCCCCAAAACATGCAATCACATAAATCAAACAGCGGTTAATAATTTAAATCAAATTGAAACAGTTAGGAAAGCGTGTAACAGCACAAGGTAGGATACAAGGGCTCTCAGGAGCCATTTTCCACGCTTGTCAGATACCATCGTAGTTGACCCTCCGTCAACTTTCCCTACTTAATTTCCATGTAGATACACTTATTTTAATCCTAACCCGTCACCGTTCATACCTCTGCTTTGGGCCCAAACTTCATCTACCGACGCAGTATACTCGAGATATACCCGTAATAAAATTTGTCGAGGGATTCACCCAACGACTTTAATGTAGATCGATTCAGATGTCGAGGGATTCACCCAACGACTCACTACATTTAAATTCAAGGATTATTGTAGTCGATTCAGGTGCCGAGGGATTCACCCAACGACGTAACTACTTTTAGATTCAAGGATTATTGTAGTCGATTCAGGTGCCGAGGGATTCACCCAACGACGTAACTACTTTTAGATTCAAGGATTATTGTAGTCGATTCAGGTGCCGAGGGATTCACCCAACGACGTAACTACTTTTAGGTTTAATGTTTTTGTAGTTAGATTCAGATGTCGAGGGACTCACCCAGCGACTAACTACGTTTAGATTCAAGGATTCATTAGAAAATGATTCACACATGTCACCACTCGAACGGCTAGTGCGATAAAGTACACACTGCTCACTTCGACGGATCAAAACTCATTTCTTTGCAGCTTATCACATAGCAAGTCATGAAAGCACTTAATTCAAGTAGGAAAAGAACAGGCAGGGACACTCACCAAGAGTGGAGTTCAGATAACGGGTTGGGAGTCAAAATCCGTGTCCTCGAGGAATCCTAGAAACCAAATTTTTGAGACTATAAGTTTCTATTCAGTTTTTAACTTATTCGTAAAAGAATTCAATACTAATTACTCCCTTAAGGAATCCAAAACTATTTAGATTGAAGTTTGTAAATGTGGTAAAAGTGTTTCATACTTTTATACTAGGAGAAAGTAACTAGTATTACATACGAGAGATAAGTCGATAATTCCCAAAATCTAAACTAGAAGGTTACTTTGAATATTTCTCTAAACTACGGCTTTTGTAAAACTTATATATAAAACTATTTTCCCTTAGAATAGGGTTTCTGGCCAAGCAAGTATCCCAAGCTTTTCACTAAAGTTGGTAAAACTCGTATTTTGAAACTTTCATGTAGTGGACTATCCAAGTGCAAAGTTTAGGGAAGGAAAAGAATTAAACTAAGACTTAGAGTTTCCGAAAACTATATAACTTATTTACTAAAGTTTATCAAAGCCATTTTGAGCGGAAGGAAGTTATTGAATTGGAAAGTTTTAGGCAAAACGCTAGTTTTAGAGCTTAATAATATACTGCTAGCTGAAGAGTATTTTTGGTAAATATTCGAACGCGGCTACTCGAGTTCGTAGGATCTATACAAGTTTCCCGTTCCGATTCCATTTCGAAAACGCAATATGGCAAAAAATCACATAGCACGTTACTAAGGCTTCGTAAATCCTTAGCCTTAGCTTTCAACAGTTGCATTTCCGAATAACATAAAATAGTCAACCAAGGCTTCATCAATCATAAGCACTTGGTTTCAGCAACCCAAGATAAGCAACTAAAATAAAAGTGAAGTCTCATGACATTCCAGAATTTTCGATTCCAAAAACACTTAATAAAAGAAATCATTTCAATGGCTAAGGGCTTCATCAATCTTTAGCCCTTAGCACTCAACCAGAAATTCCTGTGACAATCAAGCTAACATATCAAGTATTTAAATCCGCTAACAAATATTGAGAACCAAGGATCACATTGTCACCCCTATATTCAAGTGCGTGACCAACTCAAGGTATGATAAAGCAAATTCAAAAGTAGTACCAGTTTTCCACAGTTCCAATATATATATGTAAAGTAAACCTATACGTAGCTCCTTATCACTCAAAACCAAGGTTGGAAATTTTCCAGCTTATCCATAGCTACACATTGCTTATAGCCGAAACAAATTCCCAAGATATCAATTGATTTATTTCCAAACAGAATCCACAGGCTACTTGTGAATTTAATCATGCATTTCGAGTTCCTTACAACTTAAGGAAATAAATTCTAAAGTCAAACCGCAGATTCTGGTTCATAATCAAGTTCGAGCAACAGGATTAAGCATCCCAAAAGAAATTCAAGAATCTGTTCAGCAAGCTACGGATGAATCATGCATGAAGAAACTTTCTGCTTTCATTTTATTTTCTTGATTAGCCGAGCTACTTGACCCTATGCAAGCTTTAATTAACATGTTGTTAACTAGTTAGTTGCATTTATTCACTCTAATCATCACCATAAGACAGATTGGGAATTATTTTTCAGATTCAAGATCTTCAGAAATTTTCAGTTCATAAGAATCCAATTCACGAACCAGAATTTTCCCAAGTTCCTAGCTTCCTTATCTAATCGTGTAACTCAACATGCAGGCCCCTTAGATATTTTATCTTCCCTTAGTTAGTTAAGATAATAACCACAGCTCATCAAAAATTTAGGCTAATTAAACAAATTAAGCAAATCATTTCCAAATCAAGCTCGGCAAAAAGGTTCCATCAAACCAGAATTTCTTGGTTCTTTAATTCAACAACTAACTTCATGGAATTAATACGCAGGGTCTTAGACATCATAAGCACTGGGATTCACTCAGCTAATTACTCTTGAGTGATCAAATTATCACAGAAACACGAAATTACAGAAGCACTTCCAAGGCATTTTCTCGGCAAAAACCATTTTTCCTCAAAACAGAATTGCTTTCTTCCTAAATTCATCATCCGAGGGTCTAACATGGACATGCAAAGTGGTACACAGTTTTATTAGCTAGTAGTTAGTTCATTACATCCCAACACAAGCTCGGTTTATGATAGATTAGCAGGTCAAAGTTGCATTATCCAATTCAGTCCTCGGTAGTGACATCTAACCGAAACAGAAAATTTTCTAATATCTTAAGTTCATCATCCGGACACTTAAATCAACATGCAGGTCCTTGAGCATCATGTTTAGTGTTAAGTGACCACATATAGGAGCTCAGATTGCCTCAGGAAAAAAAATTAAAACTGCAATTCTGGTTCGGCTACTTCGGCAGACTGCTCAAGCAAAAATCCAGCAGTTTTGATCTTGGTTCTTCCGGATTTTTCTTTGAATTATACGTGGATTTAGATGCTCAATATTTACATGCAATAGCTTAGCCTCAGATTAACATTTTTTTAGATTAGAATTTAATTTCCAAAAACGGCATCACACAGCCAAAATCCAGAGCTAGTCGATCATCCATGGAAGCTTAAGTGTCCAGATTTTGAGTCCTTAAAAATGAAATTTCCAGCTAATCCCTACTCACTCAACATCTGCGCAGTTTAATCAACCTCTTAACCAGTTGAAATGGGGTTCAGAATTCACCTCACAGCAAGCTAAAGTGTCGGACAGGGAGTTAGAGAAATTTCTTTCCTCTCGGCTCTCACACACGAAGCAGGATTTGGTTGCGTCTGGATGATTGCTGGTTTGATGAAGATGGTGATGGCCAGCAGCTCCTACGATTTCCACTAGCTCTCCCCTTCCTCTCCTCTAGCTCACGAACAGAAATGGAATATTTCAGCTCGGTCTCTCCCTCTCTACTCTGGCGATACAACCAAAGTGGAAGCAGAATGCTATCTGCGGTGGGAGGTGAGCAGAGGTTATGGCTGATGTTGTGGGGTGGTGCTGCGGTTTTGGAGGGTGGTTGAGTGTTGGCAGGGCTTGAGTACGGCAGTGGTGAAGGCTGTGGTTGGTTAGCTTGGCGGTGGAGCTGCGGTTGGCCAGCTTGGGTGGCTGTGATCATGGTGTCCGGGGGCTGTTTGGTTGAGCAGGGAATGGTTGTAGCCGTGAGTGGTTTTTGGTGAAATGGTGAGGGTATTTTAGTCTTTCTACTAATTCTCCAATTAGCCACTCCGGTCCTTGGTCCTAATTAAGCTCCAAAACTTGTCCCCAAAATGCTTTGAACGCCTACTAGAATTGCTAATCTTACAAGACTCTGATTGTTGAAATCCTAGGTTATGAATATAGTTATAGTACTTGTATTAATTTAATCTAGAAGTTTATTGATTGTAAATTAGTATTAAGCTCCCTATAAAAATCTTGGTTGGTTAGTTAAACTATTAAAATCAAGTTTGACCAAATAAAAAAAAAAACATCTAACATTTATGTTGATACAAGAAGAAAATTTAATCGAACTCTACGAGTCTTAACTTAGTTTAGCGAAACCAAGAAATTCATTACTTAGGAAAATTGTGTAAATTCCACGTAAACATGTTTTACGTAAAGAATTGCCAACAAATCAAAGTAGTACTAGGGAATATTAAAGGGCAAATAAAATGCAATTGATACATGGAATATTATTTATATAAGCATTTTCAGGGTTCTCACAGGTTAAGCCATATGGAAGGCACCCGTAGTGTGCTGAGATACTCCATTTACCTGTGAGAAGGAAGTAGAAAATTTTTGCATCCCGGAGAAGGCGATGATAAGGAATTTCGAGGATAAAATTCTTTTAAGGGGGAGAGAGTGTGAGGACCCGTAATTTTCTGAATTTCTAGGCTTTATTTTCTTTTAATTGCACGTTTTTCCACATTTTCTTTATTCGGAAAAATTTTAAAAATAATTTTTATGAGTAAATATAGTTTTTAAATGATTTTTCTAGTATCGATTAGTTTTTGAGAAATTAAGAGCGTATACCGGACGTGGGACCCGCTAGTGCGAAAAGTTCGGAAAAATTCGGCCCGTTAGGTTAGGTTTTGGATATTGGGTTTAATTTACCGGGTGTTATGAGATAATTAGAGGTTGTTGTATGGATAAGAGTGGAGAGACAAAAGGATAACCTAGCATTAAAGAGAGGGACAAATGTCACTTTGCTATTGGACTTGGAATTTGACCATAAGACCATCTTACCACCTTTACCAAATAAATGCCAAAAATTGGCCAAAAATCCTCTTATTTTTCCCTCTCTTGGCCGAATTTCTTGGAGAACAAAAGAAAGAAAAGCTATCAAATTTCTTCTACTCAATCTTGCTCAATCTCACAACTTAACCGATACAACTTCAAATCACTCCATAGAAACCTTTAGCTAGGTGGTAGTGAAGTAATAGGTGAAGTGGTTTGAAAGATAGTGGTGTAAGTTGCTTCCTTTCTTGAGATTTCAAGGTGAGTAGTCAAGAAATTCCATCTTTGGCTTTGATAATGATAAATTCATGACTTGTGAAGGTTAGTTAGGTGATTTTGTGGAGGTTTTCATGACTTTTGGTGGTGTTTGATGAATTTTTGATTTTATGCAGAATTTTTCTGTTTTTATATGTTTAATGTTGTTTGGCCATGTATGATGGTCTAGTATGGGTTAGAATGAATTTTTGGTATGATAATTGTAATGATTGGTAGAAAATTTCTGGTTTGAAGCAAAAATTCCAGATTAGGGTTTCTATGAAGCCTGTTCTACCCGGTACTATTCGACTAGGTTAGAGGCCGAATTTGCCTTGTATTAAAACATGAAAGTTGTATAGAATGATGTTTTGTAGTTGCCTACAAAATTTCAGCTCAATCGGATCAACGTATCCTGTGAAAAGACCGAAATACCCCTGCTGCCCTGTTTATGTCCGAACCTGCTAATCCGCTTCTGTAATTGGTTACTTTGACCAGGAATACTACTGATTTGATTGATGATGTATTCTTAAGACTTATAGACTTGTATCTTAGATTTCAAATGGCTTTGGAATCACTTGAATTGGAGTTGTATAAGCTGAGATATGACTGAATGAATCCGGACTGCCACAGTAAACTTCGAATGGGAAAATCTGAGGTTGTTTTGGTAAATTTGACTTAGATACATTGCAAACTGGACTGAGTGGCCTTCTTCAACATTTTAGCCCTTTTTCTTAGCTTCGAAACGGTGTAAATTACACCTCAATCTGACAAGGATAGCTTCAGTTGTGTTAATTCCGCTAAGCAACAGCAAGTCTGCCTTTTGTTTCCCAACCAAACTTCGTTTCCGCATATGTCTTAGTTTGATTTTGCACTTATACGTTCCATATGATTTTACTCTAGTGATATGTGGATTCGGTTATGACTCGTATTCGAGCCTTATTGTGGCGCTAATTAAAGGTGTTTGATAGCTTGTGATTTATGGGTGTTGAGGTTTGGTTGGAAAGTAAAGAAAGACAAGGGAAATGCTGTCAAAATTTTCGCGGAGCTTCTGCACAGTCTCGGAAAATTTACTATATCTTGATGTAGGAATGTCGGAATTGAGTTCCATTTGTTGCGTTTTAAACTAGATTCATAGGACTATAAACCATGTAAATTTTAGACCCTGTTTATGTCTGTACCATTTATGGTGAGTTTTCAAATTTGACTGAAATATTGTACCTGTTCTGTCTTTCACTGGATAAAGCAGCAACTTGAGGCTTGAATTTGACTGACTTCCGTTCTGAATCTTATGAGGATGTTCTCTGGAAAGTTATAGCCCTTTGAATGTATTTTCGAACGGTACAACTTTTACTAATTTTGGACTTACAAAACTTGAGATATTATTTTTTATATAGGGTTGCGCGAAACTGGAAAATCCTGTTTTCCTAGTATCGACTTTACTTTCATTTTCTACTTCAAATTTGGAGTTGGTCGGTCATTGTAGGTAGGGCTTTGAGGTTGTTCATGCCTTTAAAACTAATTGTTACCTTTTCACTCTGAGGTCACCTTTTGATTTGCATTAATGGCTCTTTTGACTAGGCATATGGCTCGTAACCGAGTCTCACTTGCGAATTCCATAATAGGTCTTGGAGTCGAGTCTTAAGTGTTTGCCTTGATTGTTCTAGGAGGTGCCGACGATTAAAGCCACACTTGGGAAGGAAACTTTTGAAGTTATCCTTATTTGAACTGGTGAGTGTACCACTCCCCTGAATTATTGCTAAACTGGTTTCATGTACTTGCAAATTGCTAGTTGAATGTCTTTCCTGACTGTTTATCTTGTATGAGACGAGGGTGTACTTTATCACACTCGTTCTCTTGCCTGTACTGAACAAACTGGAATCTATTACTTGTACTTGTTACGTACTTGAACTTGTTACTTGCACTTGTTATGATGTCGTTTGGAAGAGTATCCAACGACCTTCCTGTTAAACCTGAGCTCAACCTCACGGGGAGTTAATTAAATCGAGCCAGCGAGGGCTTGGTCGAGATAATTGACAATCCATGGGTGTCTATTCCTGGGGGAATCTTTGGGTATTGAGACTCTTGATTCCGGTATACTCGAGTATTACCATTCCTGTTCCTGTTTGGCGTTCGGGCCCGGTAAGGGGTATGTTTGGTGTACGGGATTTTGGCGTTAAAGTGGTGATCTACTGGACTGATTCCTTTATTTGACCGTTGACGGAGGGTCAACAAGGCTGGATCAAGTATTGCAACGGGGATTTGGCTCCTGAGAGCCACCTGTATCCTTTAAGTTGTGATGTTCGTTCATTTCTTTTACTTGATGCGGATATGTGTCCTATACATGTTTTCTCATGATCTCTACTGTTATATTTTTGGTACCTCATTGAGCTTCTAGCTCACCCCGTTTCGTTATCCTTGTTTTCCTTACAGGAAATCACCTTTTGAAGACTGATGTTTGAAGCATGAGTTGAGCTAGTTTAGTATTCTTTTGTATAGCTCCTCGATGGTTGGAAAACTTTAAATGTATTTTAACAAAATAATTCCCTTTTGAATTTGGAAATTTGCAACCATGTGTATCTAAAAGTGTTTAACCATGTTCCTAAGTTGATTTGGTTTGGAAATGTTCTTTTCTAGGGTTATCTAAAGTTGTTGTGCATGGTTGGGTTTCGGACAGTGAATGTTATCTTCCCGAGGTTCTTTTGAGCGGTTGGTAGGGTTTACGCTCGTTCCGGATCCGTAGTCCCGGCGAGAGCTGGGCAGGCGGTCCGCCGAACCCTTTGGTTCGCCTTAGGGGGAGGTGGGGCCGTCACAGGTGGTATCAGACCTGCTTCGCGTGGTCTCTGCGCGGAGTGAACTTGGGCCAAGTGGTGTTATGGTCCCGATGTATAAGTGCTCTTTGAGCATAAGCTATGGATCGTGAGGTGTTATAAGATATAAACCTTTATCATGGTGCTTTGGGATAGTAGATCTGTAGGTCAGGTAAGAATCTCGATTGTAGATGAATTACTCTTGGGACTGGCCAGCCCGAGTTGTGAATTATCTTATTTTGGGATTCTTGTGCCCGACTACTAAATAGACGAGAGCCTAGGTTAGAAATGACTTGGGCGGACTAGAAATTCGATTCTATGGAACGTCATGTGATGTGTTAGGGTTTCATTACGGATGATTAACCATGCCTAAGATATAAATTCTATTATTCTCGTAGATTGTGCCCGAAACCCTAGAGAGGGACAGTTTTTAGTTGGTTGCTCTTGTACCATTGGCTTAGTTAGTATCACGAAGGATGTTTCCTTTTGCTTGTATCTAATTGACTGCTACTGTGTGATCTGTTTGTGTTAGATGTGTTATATGTATATTGCCTACTTTTATCACGTGCACCTGTATACTTTGGTTTTAATACCGTATTCGTGGTCCAACCCTAGACTGGTTAAGCCATATGGAAGGCACCCGTAGTGTGCTGAGATACTCCATTTACCTGTGAGAAGGAAGTAGAAAATTTTTGCATCCCGGAGAAGGCGATGATAAGGAATTTCGAGGATAAAATTCTTTTAAGGGGGAGAGAGTGTGAGGACCCGTAATTTTCTGAATTTCTAGGCTTTATTTTCTTTTAATTGCACGTTTTTCCACATTTTCTTTATTCGGAAAAATTTTAAAAATAATTTTTATGAGTAAATATAGTTTTTAAATGATTTTTCTAGTATCGATTAGTTTTTGAGAAATTAAGAGCGTATACCGGACGTGGGACCCGCTAGTGCGAAAAGTTCGGAAAAATTCGGCCCGTTAGGTTAGGTTTTGGATATTGGGTTTAATTTACCGGGTGTTATGAGATAATTAGAGGTTGTTGTATGGATAAGAGTGGAGAGACAAAAGGATAACCTAGCATTAAAGAGAGGGACAAATGTCACTTTGCTATTGGACTTGGAATTTGACCATAAGACCATCTTACCACCTTTACCAAATAAATGCCAAAAATTGGCCAAAAATCCTCTTATTTTTCCCTCTCTTGGCCGAATTTCTTGGAGAACAAAAGAAAGAAAAGCTATCAAATTTCTTCTACTCAATCTTGCTCAATCTCACAACTTAACCGATACAACTTCAAATCACTCCATAGAAACCTTTAGCTAGGTGGTAGTGAAGTAATAGGTGAAGTGGTTTGAAAGATAGTGGTGTAAGTTGCTTCCTTTCTTGAGATTTCAAGGTGAGTAGTCAAGAAATTCCATCTTTGGCTTTGATAATGATAAATTCATGACTTGTGAAGGTTAGTTAGGTGATTTTGTGGAGGTTTTCATGACTTTTGGTGGTGTTTGATGAATTTTTGATTTTATGCAGAATTTTTCTGTTTTTATATGTTTAATGTTGTTTGGCCATGTATGATGGTCTAGTATGGGTTAGAATGAATTTTTGGTATGATAATTGTAATGATTGGTAGAAAATTTCTGGTTTGAAGCAAAAATTCCAGATTAGGGTTTCTATGAAGCCTGTTCTACCCGGTACTATTCGACTAGGTTAGAGGCCGAATTTGCCTTGTATTAAAACATGAAAGTTGTATAGAATGATGTTTTGTAGTTGCCTACAAAATTTCAGCTCAATCGGATCAACGTATCCTGTGAAAAGACCGAAATACCCCTGCTGCCCTGTTTATGTCCGAACCTGCTAATCCGCTTCTGTAATTGGTTACTTTGACCAGGAATACTACTGATTTGATTGATGATGTATTCTTAAGACTTATAGACTTGTATCTTAGATTTCAAATGGCTTTGGAATCACTTGAATTGGAGTTGTATAAGCTGAGATATGACTGAATGAATCCGGACTGCCACAGTAAACTTCGAATGGGAAAATCTGAGGTTGTTTTGGTAAATTTGACTTAGATACATTGCAAACTGGACTGAGTGGCCTTCTTCAACATTTTAGCCCTTTTTCTTAGCTTCGAAACGGTGTAAATTACACCTCAATCTGACAAGGATAGCTTCAGTTGTGTTAATTCCGCTAAGCAACAGCAAGTCTGCCTTTTGTTTCCCAACCAAACTTCGTTTCCGCATATGTCTTAGTTTGATTTTGCACTTATACGTTCCATATGATTTTACTCTAGTGATATGTGGATTCGGTTATGACTCGTATTCGAGCCTTATTGTGGCGCTAATTAAAGGTGTTTGATAGCTTGTGATTTATGGGTGTTGAGGTTTGGTTGGAAAGTAAAGAAAGACAAGGGAAATGCTGTCAAAATTTTCGCGGAGCTTCTGCACAGTCTCGGGAAATTTACTATATCTTGATGTAGGAATGTCGGAATTGAGTTCCATTTGTTGCGTTTTAAACTAGATTCATAGGGCTATAAACCATGTAAATTTTAGACCCTGTTTATGTCTGTACCATTTATGGTGAGTTTTCAAATTTGACTGAAATATTGTACCTGTTCTGTCTTTCACTGGATAAAGCAGCAACTTGAGGCTTGAATTTGACTGACTTCCGTTCTGAATCTTATGAGGGTGTTCTCTGGAAAGTTATAGCCCTTTGAATGTATTTTCCAACGGTACAACTTTTACTAATTTTGGACTTACAAAACTTGAGATATGATTTTTTATATAGGGTTGCGCGAAACTGGAAAATCCTGTTTTCCTAGTATCGACTTTACTTTCATTTTCTACTTCAAATTTGGAGTTGGTCGGTCATTGTAGGTAGGGCTTTGAGGTTGTTCATGCCTTTAAAACTAATTGTTACCTTTTCACTCTGAGGTCACCTTTTGATTTGCATTAATGGCTCTTTTGACTAGGCATATGGCTCGTAACCGAGTCTCACTTGCGAATTCCATAATAGGTCTTGGAGTCGAGTCTTAAGTGTTTGCCTTGATTGTTCTAGGAGGTGCCGACGATTAAAGCCACACTTGGGAAGGAAACGTTTGAAGTTATCCTTATTTGAACTGGTGAGTGTACCACTCCCCTGAATTATTGCTAAACTGGTTTCCTGTACTTGCAAATTGCTAGTTGAATGTCTTTCCTGACTGTTTATCTTGTATGAGACGAGGGTGTACTTTATCACACTCGTTCTCTTGCCTGTACTGAACAAACTGGAATCTATTACTTGTACTTGTTACGTACTTGAACTTGTTACTTGCACTTGTTATGATGTCGTTTGGAAGAGTATCAAACGACCTTCCTGTTAAACCTGAGCTCAACCTCACGGGGAGTTAATTAAATCGAGCCAGCGAGGGCTTGGTCGAGATAATTGACAATCCATGGGTGTCTATTCCTGGGGGAATCTTTGGGTATTGAGACTCTTTCGATCCGGTGCATACTGAGTATTACCATTCCTGTTCCTGTTGTGCGTTAGGGCCCGGTAAGGGCTATGTTTGTGTGTCGGGATTTTGGGCGTTAGAAGTGGGTGATTCTTATCTGGACTGATTCCTTTATTTGACCGTTGACGGAGGGTCAACAAGGCTGGATCAAGTATTGCAACGGGGATTTGGCTCCTGAGAGCCACCTGTATCCTTTAAGTTGTGATGTTCGTTCATTTCTTTTACTTGATGCGGATATGTGTCCTATACATGTTTTCTCATGATCTCTACTGTTATATTTTTGGTACCTCATTGAGCTTCTAGCTCACCCCGTTTCGTTATCCTTGTTTTCCTTACAGGAAATCACCATTTGAAGACTGATGTTTGAAGCATGAGTTGAGCTAGTTTAGTATTCTTTTGTATAGCTCCTCGATGGTTGGAAAACTTTAAATGTATTTTAACAAAATAATTCCCTTTTGAATTTGGAAATTTGCAACCATGTGTATCTAAAAGTGTTTAACCATGTTCCTAAGTTGATTTGGTTTGGAAATGTTCTTTTCTAGGGTTATCTAAAGTTGTTGTGCATGGTTGGGTTTCAGACAGTGAATGTTATCTTCCCGAGGTTCTTTTGAGCGGTTGGTAGGGTTTACGCTCGTTCCGGATCCGTAGTCCCGGCGAGAGCTGGGCAGGCGGTCCGCCGAACCCTTCGGTTCGCCTTAGGGGGAGGTGGGGCCGTCACAGGTGGTATCAGAGCTGCTTCGCGTGGTCTCTGCGCGGAGTGAACTTGGGCCAAGTGGTGTTATGGTCCCGATGTATAAGTGCTCTTTGAGCATAAGCTATGGATCGTGAGGTGTTATAAGATATAAACCTTTATCATGGTGCTTTGGGATAGTAGATCTGCAGGTCAGGTAAGAATCTCGATTGTAGATGAATTACTCTTGGGACTGGCCAGCCCGAGTTGTGAATTATCTTATTTTGGGATTCTTGTGCCCGACTACTAAATAGACGAGAGCCTAGGTTAGAAATGACTTGGGCGGACTAGAAATTCGATTCTATGGAACGTCATGTGATGTGTTAGGGTTTCATTACGGATGATTAACCATGCCTAAGATATAAATTCTATTATTCTCGTAGATTGTGCCCGAAACCCTAGAGAGGGACAGTTTTTAGTTGGTTGCTCTTGTACCATTGGCTTAGTTAGTATCACGAAGGATGTTTCCTTTTGCTTGTATCTAATTGACTGCTACTGTGTGATCTGTTTGTGTTAGATGTGTTATATGTATATTGCCTACTTTTATCACGTGCACCTGTATACTTTGGTTTTAATACCGTATTCGTGGTCCAACCCTAGACTGGTTAAGCCATATGGAAGGCACCCGTAGTGTGCTGAGATACTCCATTTACCTGTGAGAAGGAAGTAGAAAATTTTTGCATCCCGGAGAAGGCGATGATAAGGAATTTCGAGGATAAAATTCTTTTAAGGGGGAGAGAGTGTGAGGACCCGTAATTTTCTGAATTTCTAGGCTTTATTTTCTTTTAATTGCACGTTTTTCCACATTTTCTTTATTCGGAAAAATTTTAAAAATAATTTTTATGAGTAAATATAGTTTTTAAATGATTTTTCTAGTATCGATTAGTTTTTGAGAAATTAAGAGCGTATACCGGACGTGGGACCCGCTAGTGCGAAAAGTTCGGAAAAATTCGGCCCGTTAGGTTAGGTTTTGGATATTGGGTTTAATTTACCGGGTGTTATGAGATAATTAGAGGTTGTTGTATGGATAAGAGTGGAGAGACAAAAGGATAACCTAGCATTAAAGAGAGGGACAAATGTCACTTTGCTATTGGACTTGGAATTTGACCATAAGACCATCTTACCACCTTTACCAAATAAATGCCAAAAATTGGCCAAAAATCCTCTTATTTTTCCCTCTCTTGGCCGAATTTCTTGGAGAACAAAAGAAAGAAAAGCTATCAAATTTCTTCTACTCAATCTTGCTCAATCTCACAACTTAACCGATACAACTTCAAATCACTCCATAGAAACCTTTAGCTAGGTGGTAGTGAAGTAATAGGTGAAGTGGTTTGAAAGATAGTGGTGTAAGTTGCTTCCTTTCTTGAGATTTCAAGGTGAGTAGTCAAGAAATTCCATCTTTGGCTTTGATAATGATAAATTCATGACTTGTGAAGGTTAGTTAGGTGATTTTGTGGAGGTTTTCATGACTTTTGGTGGTGTTTGATGAATTTTTGATTTTATGCAGAATTTTTCTGTTTTTATATGTTTAATGTTGTTTGGCCATGTATGATGGTCTAGTATGGGTTAGAATGAATTTTTGGTATGATAATTGTAATGATTGGTAGAAAATTTCTGGTTTGAAGCAAAAATTCCAGATTAGGGTTTCTATGAAGCCTGTTCTACCCGGTACTATTCGACTAGGTTAGAGGCCGAATTTGCCTTGTATTAAAACATGAAAGTTGTATAGAATGATGTTTTGTAGTTGCCTACAAAATTTCAGCTCAATCGGATCAACGTATCCTGTGAAAAGACCGAAATACCCCTGCTGCCCTGTTTATGTCCGAACCTGCTAATCCGCTTCTGTAATTGGTTACTTTGACCAGGAATACTACTGATTTGATTGATGATGTATTCTTAAGACTTATAGACTTGTATCTTAGATTTCAAATGGCTTTGGAATCACTTGAATTGGAGTTGTATAAGCTGAGATATGACTGAATGAATCCGGACTGCCACAGTAAACTTCGAATGGGAAAATCTGAGGTTGTTTTGGTAAATTTGACTTAGATACATTGCAAACTGGACTGAGTGGCCTTCTTCAACATTTTAGCCCTTTTTCTTAGCTTCGAAACGGTGTAAATTACACCTCAATCTGACAAGGATAGCTTCAGTTGTGTTAATTCCGCTAAGCAACAGCAAGTCTGCCTTTTGTTTCCCAACCAAACTTCGTTTCCGCATATGTCTTAGTTTGATTTTGCACTTATACGTTCCATATGATTTTACTCTAGTGATATGTGGATTCGGTTATGACTCGTATTCGAGCCTTATTGTGGCGCTAATTAAAGGTGTTTGATAGCTTGTGATTTATGGGTGTTGAGGTTTGGTTGGAAAGTAAAGAAAGACAAGGGAAATGCTGTCAAAATTTTCGCGGAGCTTCTGCACAGTCTCGGGAAATTTACTATATCTTGATGTAGGAATGTCGGAATTGAGTTCCATTTGTTGCGTTTTAAACTAGATTCATAGGGCTATAAACCATGTAAATTTTAGACCCTGTTTATGTCTGTACCATTTATGGTGAGTTTTCAAATTTGACTGAAATATTGTACCTGTTCTGTCTTTCACTGGATAAAGCAGCAACTTGAGGCTTGAATTTGACTGACTTCCGTTCTGAATCTTATGAGGGTGTTCTCTGGAAAGTTATAGCCCTTTGAATGTATTTTCCAACGGTACAACTTTTACTAATTTTGGACTTACAAAACTTGAGATATGATTTTTTATATAGGGTTGCGCGAAACTGGAAAATCCTGTTTTCCTAGTATCGACTTTACTTTCATTTTCTACTTCAAATTTGGAGTTGGTCGGTCATTGTAGGTAGGGCTTTGAGGTTGTTCATGCCTTTAAAACTAATTGTTACCTTTTCACTCTGAGGTCACCTTTTGATTTGCATTAATGGCTCTTTTGACTAGGCATATGGCTCGTAACCGAGTCTCACTTGCGAATTCCATAATAGGTCTTGGAGTCGAGTCTTAAGTGTTTGCCTTGATTGTTCTAGGAGGTGCCGACGATTAAAGCCACACTTGGGAAGGAAACTTTTGAAGTTATCCTTATTTGAACTGGTGAGTGTACCACTCCCCTGAATTATTGCTAAACTGGTTTCATGTACTTGCAAATTGCTAGTTGAATGTCTTTCCTGACTGTTTATCTTGTATGAGACGAGGGTGTACTTTATCACACTCGTTCTCTTGCCTGTACTGAACAAACTGGAATCTATTACTTGTACTTGTTACGTACTTGAACTTGTTACTTGCACTTGTTATGATGTCGTTTGGAAGAGTATCAAACGACCTTCCTGTTAAACCTGAGCTCAACCTCACGGGGAGTTAATTAAATCGAGCCAGCGAGGGCTTGGTCGAGATAATTGACAATCCATGGGTGTCTATTCCTGGGGGAATCTTTGGGTATTGAGACTCTTGATTCCGGTATACTCGAGTATTACCATTCCTGTTCCTGTTTGGCGTTCGGGCCCGGTAAGGGGTATGTTTGGTGTACGGGATTTTGGCGTTAAAGTGGTGATCTACTGGACTGATTCCTTTATTTGACCGTTGACGGAGGGTCAACAAGGCTGGATCAAGTATTGCAACGGGGATTTGGCTCCTGAGAGCCACCTGTATCCTTTAAGTTGTGATGTTCGTTCATTTCTTTTACTTGATGCGGATATGTGTCCTATACATGTTTTCTCATGATCTCTACTGTTATATTTTTGGTACCTCATTGAGCTTCTAGCTCACCCCGTTTCGTTATCCTTGTTTTTCTTACAGGAAATCACCATTTGAAGACTGATGTTTGAAGCATGAGTTGAGCTAGTTTAGTATTCTTTTGTATAGCTCCTCGATGGTTGGAAAACTTTAAATGTATTTTAACAAAATAATTCCCTTTTGAATTTGGAAATTTGCAACCATGTGTATCTAAAAGTGTTTAACCATGTTCCTAAGTTGATTTGGTTTGGAAATGTTCTTTTCTAGGGTTATCTAAAGTTGTTGTGCATGGTTGGGTTTCAGACAGTGAATGTTATCTTCCCGAGGTTCTTTTGAGCGGTTGGTAGGGTTTACGCTCGTTCCGGATCCGTAGTCCCGGCGAGAGCTGGGCAGGCGGTCCGCCGAACCCTTCGGTTCGCCTTAGGGGGAGGTGGGGCCGTCACAGGTGGTATCAGAGCTGCTTCGCGTGGTCTCTGCGCGGAGTGAACTTGGGCCAAGTGGTGTTATGGTCCCGATGTATAAGTGCTCTTTGAGCATAAGCTATGGATCGTGAGGTGTTATAAGATATAAACCTTTATCATGGTGCTTTGGGATAGTAGATCTGCAGGTCAGGTAAGAATCTCGATTGTAGATGAATTACTCTTGGGACTGGCCAGCCCGAGTTGTGAATTATCTTATTTTGGGATTCTTGTGCCCGACTACTAAATAGACGAGAGCCTAGGTTAGAAATGACTTGGGCGGACTAGAAATTCGATTCTATGGAACGTCATGTGATGTGTTAGGGTTTCATTACGGATGATTAACCATGCCTAAGATATAAATTCTATTATTCTCGTAGATTGTGCCCGAAACCCTAGAGAGGGACAGTTTTTAGTTGGTTGCTCTTGTACCATTGGCTTAGTTAGTATCACGAAGGATGTTTCCTTTTGCTTGTATCTAATTGACTGCTACTGTGTGATCTGTTTGTGTTAGATGTGTTATATGTATATTGCCTACTTTTATCACGTGCACCTGTATACTTTGGTTTTAATACCGTATTCGTGGTCCAACCCTAGACTGGTTAAGCCATATGGAAGGCACCCGTAGTGTGCTGAGATACTCCATTTACCTGTGAGAAGGAAGTAGAAAATTTTTGCATCCCGGAGAAGGCGATGATAAGGAATTTCGAGGATAAAATTCTTTTAAGGGGGAGAGAGTGTGAGGACCCGTAATTTTCTGAATTTCTAGGCTTTATTTTCTTTTAATTGCACGTTTTTCCACATTTTCTTTATTCGGAAAAATTTTAAAAATAATTTTTATGAGTAAATATAGTTTTTAAATGATTTTTCTAGTATCGATTAGTTTTTGAGAAATTAAGAGCGTATACCGGACGTGGGACCCGCTAGTGCGAAAAGTTCGGAAAAATTCGGCCCGTTAGGTTAGGTTTTGGATATTGGGTTTAATTTACCGGGTGTTATGAGATAATTAGAGGTTGTTGTATGGATAAGAGTGGAGAGACAAAAGGATAACCTAGCATTAAAGAGAGGGACAAATGTCACTTTGCTATTGGACTTGGAATTTGACCATAAGACCATCTTACCACCTTTACCAAATAAATACCAAAAAATTGGCCAAAAATCCTCTTATTTTTCCCTCTCTTGGCTGAATTTCTTGGAGAACAAAAGAAAGAAAAGCTATCAAATTTCTTCTACTCAATCTTGCTCAATCTCACAACTTAACCGATAAAACTTCAAATCACTCCATAAAAACCCTTAGCTAGGTGGTAGTGAAGTAATAGGTGAAGTGGTTTGAAAGATAGTGGTGTAAGTTGCTTCCTTTCTTGAGATTTCAAGGTGAGTAGTCAAGAAATTCCATCTTTGGCTTTGATAATGATAAATTCATGACTTGTGAAGGTTAGTTAGGTGATTTTGTGGAGGTTTTCATGACTTTTGGTGGTGTTTGATGAATTTTTGATTTTATGCAGAATTTTTCTGTTTTTATATGTTTAATGTTGTTTGGCCATGTATGATGGTCTAGTATGGGTTAGAATGAATTTTTGGTATGATAATTGTAATGATTGGTAGAAAATTTCTGGTTTGAAGCAAAAATTCCAGATTAGGGTTTCTATGAAGCCTGTTCTACCCGGTACTATTCGACTAGGTTAGAGGCCGAATTTGCCTTGTATTAAAACATGAAAGTTGTATAGAATGATGTTTTGTAGTTGCCTACAAAATTTCAGCTCAATCGGATCAACGTATCCTGTGAAAAGACCGAAATACCCCTGCTGCCCTGTTTATGTCCGAACCTGCTAATCCGCTTCTGTAATTGGTTACTTTGACCAGGAATACTACTGATTTGATTGATGATGTATTCTTAAGACTTATAGACTTGTATCTTAGATTTCAAATGGCTTTGGAATCACTTGAATTGGAGTTGTATAAGCTGAGATATGACTGAATGAATCCGGACTGCCACAGTAAACTTCGAATGGGAAAATCTGAGGTTGTTTTGGTAAATTTGACTTAGATACATTGCAAACTGGACTGAGTGGCCTTCTTCAACATTTTAGCCCTTTTTCTTAGCTTCGAAACGGTGTAAATTACACCTCAATCTGACAAGGATAGCTTCAGTTGTGTTAATTCCGCTAAGCAACAGCAAGTCTGCCTTTTGTTTCCCAACCAAACTTCGTTTCCGCATATGTCTTAGTTTGATTTTGCACTTATACGTTCCATATGATTTTACTCTAGTGATATGTGGATTCGGTTATGACTCGTATTCGAGCCTTATTGTGGCGCTAATTAAAGGTGTTTGATAGCTTGTGATTTATGGGTGTTGAGGTTTGGTTGGAAAGTAAAGAAAGACAAGGGAAATGCTGTCAAAATTTTCGCGGAGCTTCTGCACAGTCTCGGGAAATTTACTATATCTTGATGTAGGAATGTCGGAATTGAGTTCCATTTGTTGCGTTTTAAACTAGATTCATAGGGCTATAAACCATGTAAATTTTAGACCCTGTTTATGTCTGTACCATTTATGGTGAGTTTTCAAATTTGACTGAAATATTGTACCTGTTCTGTCTTTCACTGGATAAAGCAGCAACTTGAGGCTTGAATTTGACTGACTTCCGTTCTGAATCTTATGAGGGTGTTCTCTGGAAAGTTATAGCCCTTTGAATGTATTTTCCAACGGTACAACTTTTACTAATTTTGGACTTACAAAACTTGAGATATGATTTTTTATATAGGGTTGCGCGAAACTGGAAAATCCTGTTTTCCTAGTATCGACTTTACTTTCATTTTCTACTTCAAATTTGGAGTTGGTCGGTCATTGTAGGTAGGGCTTTGAGGTTGTTCATGCCTTTAAAACT
>NC_040036.1:48297122-48341396 GCF_003713205.1 Coffea eugenioides | reverse complement strand
GTTCATGAGGAGATTCAAGGTGGCATCCATAAGTCTTCAGATCAGGGGGAAGTATGCCTTAAATATTGATGTATTGCAGGGTCATTTGGTACATTTGGTTCTGTGCTAGTCTATGATGTGTATCCAGATGGTTCATTTGGAAGAGATACTTTGCCAGTGATTACAATTCCAGAACAACTTAAATTAGGTATGCAGCCTAATTTTGAAGCAACCAGTGATAAATTGAGTATTGAAAGATGAGTTCTTTAGTGTTCTTGGTGATTGAGATCTAGGAGAAGATTACATCTGGAAAGATTTTACCTGGAGTGAACTTGGTAACGAAGCAACAAGGACATTGTCTCAAAACACATGCAAGTTCATCCCTCTGCCCCGTTTTACTTGTCATGGTCAACTTTGCACACATTTTAAGAAACTTGATCCTTGACCAACCAGCAAATAACTCTTTCCATGATTAGTTCTTAATTTAACTTCAAAATTTGTTAGTTGATTTTGAATTTTTGAATTTTAAAATGGTTTTGAATTTTTAAGAAACTTGATCCTTGACCAACCAGCAAATAACTCTTTCCATGATTTTGAATTTTTGAATTTTAAAATGGTTTGTTTGAGCATTTAATGATGAAGCAAAACTTTAATGCTCTTTTTGGAAATTGAATAAGGGTAAAATGGAGAGGTTGGTCTTTTTTTGATTTCCCTTTTTAGACTATAACAACTAATTTTGGAAAAAACAAATTAGAAATCAAGACTAATAAAATGAGAAGGGGGGGTATATTATTTGAGTGTAGAGTCATTTTTTTTTGGGGAAAAGTGAAGGAATTTCTATGGAAACTCATTTCTATTTTCCTGCCGTGGAAAATTGATACGATGAGAGCAGGAGAAAAGCCTGCCCTGAATTCATTCCACTGTGTAAAGGTCAAATAATACTTAAGGCCTGTTTTTTTCTCCAGTCCAGGAGTGCTGATGTGGTTTAAATGCTATCAGATAGAAAGGTTAAGGTATGAGGATAAGAGAGGGATTGGAATAGGACAATAAGAGTTATGGTTAGATTTGAATTAGATTAGGATCCTCCATTATGGCTGCATTATTATGAATATTCAGGTTTATGGTGTGTTGTGCTTGACTATTTTGATGTTTAAATGACTATTTTCTTCTTCTTTTCGTTCATCTCATTGAATTTCAGGCTTTTAGCAAGATTAGCACTATGATTAAGGTTTTTCTACTGGTTTTTGCTGGAGAGAATAGCTTTGATCAAGAAATGAAGGTGTTTATTTTTGTAATTCTTTTTCTGCACTTCTGCCTGCGTAGATATCCATTAAATTTTTTCAAGTGATTGGTAACTTTGGCTGCTTTATATTCGACTTACGATTTTCTGTAATGGTACGATGATTGCTTAGCTGAGCTATATTGTCTTGTTGCCGATTCTTATTATGACTCTCGTTCTTCCCCACCCCCCTGATGTGATACGCACTTCGACACGATCTAGACAACTACACCAACGGTTTGGCAGCGAAGAAATTCGACCCAATTTAATCCTAGGAGTCACGAACAATGTTGATACTATCTCAACCCGCAACTGCTCGAATTAATGAACCAAATTGTAGGTAGTAGAACGCCACAACCAAGGAGATACTTGATTGATAAGTTCGGGATGAATAACTTAAGAAAGATTCTCAAGTATTCAAAGGAGCTCTCTTGAAAAGAGAAGTGAAAACTCACGAAATTTTATTCAAAGAAATCTGATTATGAAGGTCCCTTGCTTCAACTTGACAACCTAAAGTGATTTGGATTCACTTAACCCCCCCGGCATGGGATGTGATAAATTGGTTTGGCGCTTTACGATTCAATTGTGTGGTTTTTTAGGGCATCAAGTTTTTGCTATTATAGGATCTAGTTAGGCCATCTTTATGCAGCCTTAGGTCCACAAACCTGAGGCCATTTCTTGATTGTAAACTGTGACATTTGCAACTAAACAGAGCTTCATCTGGGGTTTGCTCTTTAGAAACGGGTAAATGACGTATAGTGATCACATTTAGCTGTTGACAAAGTGTGCATTGTGAAACATTCATAGTGAGTGTTACACTAGTTTTATGTAGACTGCAAACTAGAGAGACTTAGGATCAGTGCCCCTAACAGATAAGGCCATTTCATAGACCCATGTTGCCAGCCAGCAGGAGGACATCTGTTGAATTAATTAAAGCTTTTTTGTCTTTCAAACTATATTACCTGATATGGAATTTTATTAGCAGTGCATGAGGAAACAAGAAGGATCAGTTTCTCTTGGAAGCTTAATAAGGAGGGAGATAGAAAGGTAACGTGTGATGCTAGTGTTTTGTGTCTTCTGTGCCACGTTAGCATACAGGTGGGAGGGTGCAGTGAAGCTCCACGCTTTTGCCAGCTGTTCCTGAAAGATTAGCTTGTAGCCATTCAAGGGAAGCCTGATCCATCAGTTGAGAGTATTGTTGTTATTCATTTCATACGAAAAAAAAGAGGTGGCTACATAATACTGAAGAAGACATAATGGGTTTGTATTTGGGGCTTAGTGTTTCAGAATTAGTGATTAATAGAAATGACAAATTTGAGATGAATTTGACAAAAGTTGGAATGAAGATGAAGAAAAAAGAAGCTTAACAAAAGACAATAATTGATGACATTGTTGCTAATTGTATGGAGTGCATGTGAGCATGTGCTTATGCTTGTCTATGCGCTTGAGAATGAGAGATTGGAAGTCGAGCAGCAGGTGAACGGTTAGGTGGAAGAAAGTAAGAGCAGAGAAGACAATGACAATAAAAGGTGGACAAAATTACGAAAAGACCCCCATTAAACTCAAGATTTTATTAGGTATGAAAATTTACAGTTCATTCCCCCAATCTCTCTTTTACTATTGTAATGATCGAGGGCCAGTGATGTGGGAGTGTGTCTTGGTAGGGATGCAAAGTAAGTGCGGTTGCTCTTTGGGTCTTGTGAGGTAGGCAATTCTTCACTCCATAAAAGCATCTTAGATGATTCAGTACCTTTCCTTTGTCAGCTGATCTTTTATCTTGTAAGATATTACTGCTGACTTCTCTAATGATGCATAGATTTTCCCCTATAATGTGGAGAATTTGTTATTGTCTGTTTTCTAGTTAAGGAATTATCAACTGACTGAATGACTCTGAAACATGACATACTTGTGGTGCTGGCATATTGCTTTTGGCATTTTAACCCTCTTGATTAACACTATCTTTATAATAAAAGTGCTGCTCAGGTTTGGTTAACTATTGCTGCCTTTTTTTTTTCCCAGTTTCTTGTATGTGCATACCAGGGTTGAGGTGGGAGTCTTATATTTGCTCTTTGCTACATTGTTTGCATAAACTTTTTCATAACATGCTGCATTAAATTTGCTAGTTGGTTTGATTCATATTATTTTTTTGGATATGGAATGTTGATTCCAATTTTTTGGTTAGCATAGTTGGTAACTGCAATTTTTTGAATGAACAGCTTGCTGGATTTCAGCTGGAGGTGGTGAAAACAAATTCTGCTGGTCATGCAAGAAAACTTGCAGCAACTGTTGATTTCAGCACTTGCCCTGATGGTAATTTTTCAAATTTTTGTGCTTCATATCTCGTCTAATTTGAGTAAATAATTTATATTTATATTTATACTTATTTTTATTTTTAAGTCATCTTTCTGTAGTTATCTTTGTTGTTTTTTTATCTTTTCCCTATCGTCAGGTATCATATGCGTCGGGGGTGATGGAATAGTGAATGAGGTCAGTTGATTATATCCTTTTCTGTCTGGATACTGCATATTGGCAGTTGTGCATATCTTCCAAATCCCTGCCTCTTAACCTGATTTTTGCTTCATCATTTTCATGGTCAGGAGAAATACCTTTATATTTTCCTGAATATTATCAACGAGACAGAAAAGTGGTTTAATCTCTACACAACACCTGATTTTTTTCCCCTTAACATTTGACTTCATGATTTTGGGGTTGGGTTTTGTAATTATCGATCTTACTTTTCTGTATCAGATGGCAATAGCTAAACAATATGAAGTTTGTGATTGAAGAGTTCCACATAATGATCAATTCATGGATCTAAATATGACTAATGAGATCTATGAATACTGTAAGCGATAGATGTTAGACCCCTTCCCTTGTACTTGGACAAAAAGAAGAAAGAAAGGGGGAAAAAACAGGAGGACCTGAAAGATTTATATTTTCGGGATATCTGGAAATCAACTCAATTTCCCACTTGAAAACCAAACAGTAAGACATGGTTCAATGGTGATATAGCTTGGACAAGTACAAGGGAGTTTCAGGAATTTCATTTAATTGTTTTTGTGGGCTTGCTAAAAGGTACTGAAGTTACTACTTCAAAAGACATTATTAATGTAGATTAGGTTGACTTTATTATGTCCTGAGAAAAATTTAGGGTTGAAGGGAATTTGTGTAATTTCGGTAGTTGCTGAATTAGCACTCCTGCCAGCAAAAGGATTCGTTTGAGGTCAACAGGAGTAACTTCTTATATATGGTTGGTATTAGTGTCAACTCTCTGTTCAAGCCATACTCAATGTCCTATTTGTATGCCTTTAGTTTGCTTCTCTAATAAATTTTTTCTAAACCTATAACCAAGTCAACAATTTCATGGGTATGCATATTCTACAGTTGGATACATGTAAAAAAGATATTTTCATAAAAAAAAAGAAAATAAAAAATAAAGGATGCAAGAATGTTTCTAATTCTCTTAAATCGGAATTTTAATTTTTGGGGATTTCAGAAACACTTTAACAGATTTTTTTTGCATTGTTAATTGGTATCCTATCTCCTCCTAGTTTGGTGCTTCCACTTTCGCATTTTCTTACTTTATATAGAGACCCGAGGATTTTCTTAAAATGATGCACTTCATGTTAATTATACGTTATTGTATTATAATTTCAATTCTTGGACAAGCTTGGTTAGACTACACAGGGCACATAGATCCCAATTCATAACACATAAGTGAATTCCAACCATTAGAAGTTTGATATTTCATGTTTATAGCTGGTATCTGTTTGAGTGAAATTATGCATGTAAAATTTAGCTTATGAGCTTAATTTCTTTGGCTGTGCTTCTTCTGTAGCGTGTTATAATTATATTGGAAGTTTGCTAATTAGGACAGTTTGTATTTTTTTTTTTTAATTTTGATGATCGGAGTTGATCCCAGTCAATATGTCGTAGAACCTAAAATAATTTACTTGGAGGCACCAAGGGGGTATAACCCGTGGATACAGGATCTAGTTATCTTCTTTAACAATGATGAGCTGGGTTAAAAGAATCAACAGCAGAGAGGCTTTCAATTGGCTAGGGTGTCATTTATCCAAAACTGCAGGGTGTTGTGGACATGAGATTAAGTTGTTCTCGGTGCTGGGGATCCCTATTGAAAGATCAGTTGTTCCTTTCACCATAGACTGGAAAATCAAACAGCTGGGCACAATCTTAATCCTAATTTTTTGGTCCTGTTTAATAGATAAAAGATCCGACTCAGCAGGAATTGTTATACTTTTAAAGGGTATTTTCCACTCAAACTTCACATTTCCATTGAAAGATCAGTTGTTCCTCTCCTTAGCCTTCAAGAATACAAAGCTGGGCACAATCCCATTCTAGTCTTATTTCTCCTTTTGAATTAAAAGGCCCAACTCAGTGATATGTTTTTTACATTTTCTACTGTTCATGGCATTTTCATAGAAAATTGGCAAGTTTGAAATGTGTTGACCATAATTCTGATGATATTTCACAATGCAGTAGTAGGGGACTCGTGTTCTTTAGTTTTGGATGATAACAACTTATGTAGACTGTGTTCATTTTTGTCTGCATATCCCCTGTTAGAATGCTTTGATGAGTCACTTCCCAAATATAAAAAGACCGCTTGTTTTGGTGTAACAGTATCCCATAGTTTCTCAGAAGGAAGCTCAAAGCGTAGTTTCCCAGATGATGGTAGGAATTTGATTGAAAATTCACTTTTTGCTTCACCATACCAATTGATTGGATCATGATGTTTATTCTCAATGTTGAGAGATTAAAGGTCTAATGGAAAGTTCTCTGCATCCTGGGGCTGAAATTGCAGCTTCTGTGTTGCTCCTAAACTGCTGTATGAAGAATTTCCACAATAATAACTCCATGATTGGCAACAAGTGTGAACAATAGGGAATCATTATCCCTCAAAGGTTTTGTTGCTGCACTAGATGTTATTTGAGAATCTGATTCTGATGCAATCCCTTCCAGCAAAATGAGTATACCATTTGAGCTTGTTGCCTTCTCAGTCAATGCTCTTCCTGGTTTATTCTTAAATGTTGACAGCTAATCAGACCGCACTTTTAAGTCAATACTCTGCCTCTAGTGTGAATTGTCCTCTTTTTTCAAACCTCCATTTGCTAACTAGTGATTTGTTCAAGTCTGATATTCTTATTGCAGCATCTCCATGATTGGGAAACACTGCCCTAGGCAAGTCGAGCATTTGGATCCTCATTGTATTCCATTCCATCAGATCGAATTTTGCTTCTGCATTTGGACCAAGTTTAGACTTTAGGAGTATAAACTAGCTGAGTCGAGCACGAACACTGCCTGAGCTTGACTAATTTTACCTGTGCTCAAGCTTGATTGAATACCAAATGTCATGCTTGAGATCTAGATTTGATAAAAACAGCGAGGAGCTCAAGCTCATTGGCGAAAGCAAAGCGAGCTCAAGCTTAGTTTTTTGGTTTGCTTTTCCTTTTCTTTTTGGAGCCAGATTAGTTTAATTATTTTATCTGAGATCATTACCTAAAAAAGCTAAAAAAAGCTATAACCTCCAACTACTTACCTAAAAAAAGCTAAAAAAGATGTAATATGTCCAAAAGGGGCTGGCATTTTAGTAATCTTACACACACCCACACGCACAAGATTTCGAGCAAGTCATCGAGCATTTGAGCAGAATACTAGTGTGCATGGTTCTGGTTTACCTTAACAAGCACGCTTGAGCTTGACTCAAGCTTTTGTTTGACTGAATTTGAGGCAGCATTTGAGGGAAATTAGCCAAAAAATTATTGACAGTGCTACCCTCATAATGGGAGTTGTCTGAAGTTTGTCTATCTTCTTCTCTGCTTTATTTGGAAACTTAGACGAATAGAGGTAGAAGTTGGATAGACAATATCTTTTCCAGGTCTCTTGGCTGGTGCTTTGTTTTCACCCCTGGTGGGTAGTACTCCAAAAATAACTGGTTAATAGGGGTCTTATAGTATGCTATAAGCTGCTGGCTAGTCTAGGAGTGCCACTAACACTTAATGTGAATCTATTGCCAATCCAGAATGGGCTTGAATAATTAGGAGTTGGGTCCCAATAGCTTGAATGTGGTCTTTATATTTCAAACAATAGCAAGAGTGACATTTACAAAAATTAGGTAGGAAATGTTCATTTTCCTTTCTTCTGTGTTTGAGATGGAAAAGCCAGTAAATAGTCTCATGACTTCTACTTGTTTTGCAAGTCTAGTGTGAAGCTAATAAAGAGGAGAAAATCTCAAGTGTATCTTTTCCAGAGAATGGAAAATCTTGATGTAGACATTGAGAACCAGATCATCTAGACCACTTTTCACGGAACCCCTTTCAGGTATAGGAGAAAATCTAAATTTACTATACTTTCTGAACATGTGGTTTGCATGTGAATCTGCAGCACCAGGAAACTATGGTGCCTAAGATCTAATTTTCAAAGCTTTTAGGTGTCTTAATTTTAGATTCTGGAAGAAATATCTATAATCTGAGATACGAGAGAGAAGCAGTAGGTCTAGGTGATCAGGGTAGAGCAAGAGATGGAGGAAAAAGAGATTCTATGAATTCCAGCTAGATTTCCTTAAGACTACCCATCGAAGGAGAGGTAGCATTTATTTGTCTAAAAAGATCTAGTGAACTTCATTACTGAACAAAACATTATATAATCGTTCTTCGTCATCAGCTATTATGGTACATGTACATATATTGAGAAATAGCTAGTCTTGCAGGGAGTGACAGAGCTAGGATTTTACTTAGGGTGAACAACCGAGCACATTATAACACAAAATAATGTACTTAAAAATAGCATTACAAGTTTGAGCTCAAAACTCAAAGGACGTAATATTCAAATGCTTTTAATACTAAAAGTCGAAGTCTAAACCAAAAACTAAAATTCAAATTCTCCACTTTTCTATTGTTATCAGTGCGAGGCATTCCAGATTGTGCTCGATTTGATCAAATGCATCTATATTCAAATCAACATCATTTATGTATGTCTAAAGGCTAATTATGGTAATGGGAGTATTGGAAGATATCTGGACCAAATTAGAATACGGAAAGTTGAGTCAAGTTCAATGAAATTTTGACCCAAAAAGACTTGTTGTGACTGAGCTCCACTAGATTCTTATCTCAGCTTTTCAACCTCAAGTTGAGCTTGCTAAAATCAAGTCAAGAGCAGCTCAAATTAGTTTTGATTGCAGTATGAATGTCATTTAATGTGGTGAAAATGTTCAGCCCTGCCCATAATCATCTATTTCAAATGTTATTTTTTCCTTTCAAATGCCAAAATTAGGGTGAGTGCTTCAGTTTCCTAATTAGGAAAATTCTTATAGATACCAATGTATTCTCAAGGATTGAAGATTTTTAAGTGGTTATAAGGTATATTTAACTAGATTGACTTCATCTGTCCATTCTGATCACATATCACCAAAGAAAGTTGGGTTCCAGGACAGGTATTGATTTTCAGATGGAAGGAGCAATCGAGTCATTGCCTTTGGTTTTCTGGTGGGAAGTTAAATCACATAATGTTTCCAGAAAGTCCCATTTTCTATTGCTTAGCAGGGAGCCTTCTCCATTACAGTTACTGGAACCTCAAGGTTGGTTTCTCCTGGGGTCTTGCAGTAATATAATCAATATGCCAAAGTACTAACAGTCAATAATAACAATTAAATTTTTGTAATATCAGCGGAAAATTTTGTAAGCCCACATGTCCAGCATGTTGCAGGGAAGTCTATGGTGAATGTGCACTGGTATCGCGGTAAATAGGAAGTAGTTGTTATCTTTAAGTGCTTAGTGAGTTAAGCCACCCCGGGGTCTTGAATTGTCAATTGGCGCTTCATATTGGCTGTTCTGATTTGGGATAAGATTCTTGTCCATTTCATACAGTAAGCCTTTAGATGTGTCAGTGAGATTTAATCATGCAGTCTTTACTTCTTAGCATGTTGAGATAGTTTCAGAGTGTACTTGACAGCTGATTCCGACATGAAATGGATCTTGGATTTTGTAACTTGTGTGACGTGCATAATTATAATTGTGTCAATTATGTACATTGAGTTGGCTCTTAGTGGAAACAAGTGGCTTGAATTTTTTTAGATTCCATTTGAATTTGAATTCCTCACAACTGACTTAATGTGAAATAATTAATCTAACTGATTTGATTTATTGACAATTAATCAATTGTTCCTCTGAGACAAGTTGCATTTATGTGGATTCATCTTACCTGCAGGTTTTAAATGGTTTACTTAGTCGAGACAACCAAAAAGAAGCAATTTCTATCCCCATTGGTATTATACCTGCTGGTTCTGATAATTCTTTGGTGTGGACTGTCCTTGGAGTTAGAGATCCAGTGTCTGCTGCTATAGCTATTGTAAAGGTACAGTAGTCATACTTTGGTCATCTATTACTTTATTACCAGGCAAGAGTAAGCTAGTTTTCACTACCTATTATTTGTTTTACTTTGTTACTCCTTTATATGAGCAACAGGAGTCGTTACTTTTTTGAGCCTATTATTTCTTCTGTCTTTCAAACTTTTTTTCCCCTCCAAATGCTTGGGATCACCTAATCTTACGTTTGGTACTATAACATTTTACAATCGCCATAATCTCTGAATAAACATGATGTATGGAGCACATCAATGGTGCTAACCCAGTCTACCCTACACTTGTGGCCTTTTCTGCATTTTACCTGTGTTTCTAACCTTGAGCAGTTAATTAGTGAGTTTAAGTTGCAGCTTTGCATCAACTTAAAGCATTTCAATATCACTTGACAGAAATGAGAATCATATGGATGTTTTCACTGCTATAGCAACATACTGTTGTGATTCAGGCTAGCAAATGAACCACTCTTGGCACTAATTACAATAGTTATAAATTTGCTATTCTTGGTCTTGAATCAATTCAATGGGCAGGTTATGGCCTTTATGTTTGTTGTTTGTGAGAGCAACTGTGCCAGTACTTGAATGGCTTGTCATGCCTTTAAGCACAAAGAAAGTGAAGTAGCATTTAAGTGTAGATTTTTTAATTGTTACTGCTTCCATTACCAGCTACTTAGACTAAACTTCTCCAGGCTTACAATGTTGGGTTCTATGGTGGATAAACTATAATAAGAATCTAGTTGACTACATTATAAAGCTTTGTTTGATATTCTGAATCACTGATTTTGATTTTATGTGCGTCTTTGGTTAGTCTGTTGCTTTCCATTTGTTCATCAGCCTCTAGAGTTAAGCTGTTGGGTACTCTCTTTGAAGGCTTTTGAGGTTTTCACTAAGCACCTGAAAATTTATGGATTGACTTATTGCAAAGACCTCTTCCTTTATCCTAAACCCACAAAATAAACATCCTGGAGTTCCCATTATAGATTAGACTTACTTAAAATGTCTCTGGAAGAATAACATGACCAGCAACAATTGATAATTAGGAGCCTATCTTTTTTTTTTTTTGGGTCGGTCTCATTTATTATATTGCTAAATAATTAAGGGATTTCGGTCAGAAGAAATTCACATTTTGTTATTGCTACAGGCTCATGTTATAAGATATATAGTTCCTAGAGTGAGGTTCTAAACTTCGATTGTAGAATTGAACTTGGTTTAGCTTAGCTGAGGGGCAACTTCTAGGATACAGCACTTTGGAAGCAATTCACGTGCAAAGGTGCTGGAGATGTAAGGCACCACATCAAATAAAAGTAGAATGCAATGATTTATAGTGGCTCCTTAAAAGTCATCTGATCTTCGTTTACGTTTTGGTATTAATATATAATCTGGTTTTCTTGATCACAGGGAGGGCTTACTGCTACTGATGTATTTGCTGTTGAGTGGATTCAAGGTGGTGGCATTCACTTTGGGACAACTGTGACATACTTTGGTTTTGTTAGTGACGGTAAATTAATTGGCACTCTAGGACTCTACATTCTATGTGTGGATTTGATTAGTTTGTACCTTAATGGATTTGTTGTATTTCAGAATTCAGCCTTGATAAAGTTATTGAATGGTGGATATTCTGCTTGTTTGAAAATACAGTGTACTGGATTGAGAACATATCATTTTATCTCACCCTACTTGGGGCCCAGTTGGTTAGAGAACTTAATATAATCTGAATCTGTCAAATTGTAGTGATATTTGTGCTTTACATGATGTGTTCTTGATATGGAAAATCCTGATGTAGATGTCTCACCAGCTTATACTTATTGACTGCTTGTTTGGCTGCCAACAGAAAGCTTTTATTGACAGGAGTGCAAGTTTGGCTTTCATACTATTCGAAATTGCCTCATGTTTCGTTGATTAACATCTGGCTTGTGATTTGTATGTGAAAACAACATGATTATAATGATGACAGGAGGCTGCTAATTTTGACCTTATGTTCTTTCTGCTTGACTAATGTATTCTTCCAAGTTTGGTAGGTGAGGATTACATGTTTAATCTTGTTTAATAACATGTTTATAACATCTTATTGGAGTTGCTATATGTACTCGACAGTTTGGTGCAAAAGTGCATAAAAACCCTGATTGAAATATATTTGACAATTTAACTCTTACGAGCTGGCCATTGTTGATTTTTTCATTAAGCACATGTAACCATCAATTTTGCAAACATTACTACTGAGATCACCATCATGGCGTGATGAGTTTTGGCTTCTGTTAGTTCTAATTTCTTAATGAGGTGCACATAGGAATAGAACTAGTGGTCTCTACCTGGAGAAAATTACTCTGGCGAAGCCACAATATGGTTGTCATTCCCTTGTTGCAGTTTTATTTGCCTGCCCCCTGCTCTCCCACCACTCCTCTCCCAATGTTAGTTGGACTCAGGTACAGGTGTCAGATATGGGAACATGTTTAGGTGTCCAATTTATCAATCATCTAAAACTAAATACGGGGGTGCTTTGAAAGACTTAGATATAGGTACATGTTAGGTGCTTATTGATTACAGTATTCTTGTTTGTCTGCTAAATGATTGCAGTGTATGTTTTTCGCATACTAGAATATCAATAGACTGATGCAGCAAAGCATCCACAGAAAAAACACTTGCAAACATCCATGGAGTTATCTTTTTCTCCTTTTTTATGGTGAATGAAGGAAAATAGGCTCTGATGCACAAGGCATTCTTGGAAAGTCAAAGAACCTAAGTTAAATGGGACCCTGTTAGGTACTTATTCTGTACCAATATCAGGGTTGTGATGAATGAAGAGTCCCCGCTAACAGAGCACTGTCCTTTGGCACGGGAAATAGAGGATTAGCTGTCACTGGCTTGGGGTGTATGTCTATTCTTATTGACTTTTGGTAGAATGAAATATATTGCACAAGGCTTTTTCTGATGCTGTGAAGATCAGTTTTCTCTCTCCTGTAAAGTCTTTAAGTTTTACTGTTTGATGCTGAATGATTTAACTGAATATTTATTGGCATTCAGATTGAAACATTTATTGTACCCCTTTGCTCGTTTCCTTGTAGTTTTGGAACTCTCTGAAAAATATCAGAAGCGCTTTGGGCCTTTACGATATTTTGTTGCCGGCTTCCTCAAATTCTTTTGCTTGCCAAAGTACAATTTTGAAGTGGAATACTTACCAGCTTCATTAGAAGGTACTGGAGATGGTAAAGGCCTGGTTGACCAGGAAGTAATTGATATGGCAGACTTGTATACTGACATCATGAGGAGATCAAGCAAGGAGGGCCTTCCTAGAGCTTCTAGCCTATCAAGTATTGATTCAATAATGACCCCAAGCAGAATGTCTGGAGTGGACTTGGACGCTACCTCTGGTAGTGCTGAGCCATCTGAGTATGTACGTGCAATTGATCCAAAATCAAAACGGCTTTCGGCTGGAAGAAATAACACCACATCTGAACCTGAAGTTATCCATCCTCAGCTACCACTTTCTTCAACTCCCAACTGGCCTAGGACAAGGTCCAAGTCTAGGACTGACAAAGGCTGGACTGGAGTGACTGCTGCTAATGATACGACGAGATCTTCTTGGGCAAATAATGCTCCAAATGATAAAGAGGATATTTCTTCGACAATGTCAGATCCGGGTCCAATATGGGATGCAGAGCCAAGATGGGATACTGAGCCTAACTGGGATATGGAAAATTCTATTGAATTTCCAGGTCCAAAAGAAGATGCAGATGTTGCTGCCAAGAGGGAAATTGCCCTCAAGTCTGAAGATAAATGGGTGGTCAAAAAAGGTCATTTTCTTGGTGTGTTGGTGTGCAACCATTCATGTAAAACTGTTCAAAGTTTGAGTTCACAGGTGGTAGCACCAAAAGCTGAGCATGATGACAAAAACTTGGATCTATTGTTGGTTCATGGAAATGGACGGTTGAGGTTAATCAGATTCTTTTTGCGGCTACAATTGGGTAAACACCTGTCACTGCCATATGTTGAATATGTTAAGGTAAAACAGCAATATTTCCTTTTGCTCTCCATTTTTCACTGTACAGAGCAAGTAGTCCATTACTGTGAAGAATATATACCGTAAAGAAAATAATAGGTTTGTTTGGATAGCCCATTTTTCACAAAAAGTGTTTTGTTGCATCATAAAAATGTTGTTTGCTCACCTTTTTTTTATTTTTATTTTTCCAACTCCCTTTACATATCACAAGCATTGCATCACAAACTGTGTTACTGTATTGTTCCAAATGATCTTTCAGATTTAAATATAAGGATCTCCAGCATATATGAATGATGAATGAATATGCATCTTAGGCATATTAAGTGGCCATGACTGGGCACCTTCACAAATGAATGAGAATGAAGTCATGCTTTTATGAGCCTGAACAAGGACTTCACCTAAACTTTCTGTAAACGTGTCATGAGGGCAGTGATTAAAGTTGAGACTAGGTATTCAATTTAACTTGGGAATCAGGAACTTGGTCTGTATTTTGTGAATTTTGATTTTCCATACAACTGTATACTTTTCTGAAGTAACGTCGTGTCAGTATGTTGAGATAGCTTCTCAAATGGTACTAAATTTCTTGCATTTCAGGTAAAATCAGTCAAGGTTAAACCTGGAAAGCACACACACAAAGGCTGTGGTATTGATGGTGAACTTTTCCCAGTAAATGGGCAGGTCATCTGTTCCTTACTACCAGACCAGTGCAGGCTTGTTGGTCGTACCCCTTGTAACACTTAACAAATAATAGCTGCATCTCATCTGTTGATTTGGTAGGAGGCTATACGGTGGCATTTTGTTACACTTTTGATTGATGAATATGCTGGCAACTTTTGTACCAGAAAAAGTTACCCTTTCCAGTGTCGTACCAGTCCTTCCCGCCTTCTTTTGAGCAAAGTGAAAATTGAGGTCCCTGTAAATTCTGTCAGTTTAATTTTTTTTGGGTTAAATTTTTCGGTTCTTGGTCAAACTTCAGTTTTCTACTATAATTTATAATTGGTGGAAATTTATGTATGTATGTGCAAGTTTTAGTTTTCGGTGCTTGAGCTAGCTATGTCTTCGTTTTACTTGTGGTATTGAATTGCTTCTGCTGTATAGCATTTAATTCTGGATTGAATGATGGTATATCAATTTTTCTTCTCTTGGGATTCATTTCTCCAGTGGGAAATGAGTTTTAAAATCCAAGGACATTGAGAAGAGATGATTACTGTTATTTATTTATTTGTTTCTCCAGGCAAAAATAGTAAAATCAAGCAAATACATATTATTAGATAAGATTCGTAGTTATATTTGAAATCATCATTTTTTTTATAGATAGATTCTTTGGTGGTTAAACATGTTTCATGTGTATTGAAGAAGTAATAATTGAATTTGAGTAAACTAGGAAGAGGATAAACGTTTTTGAGCAATTGAATTTGAACGGAATTTTGTACTTGTGTATGCAAGAATGAATGGTGGAATTTGCTAAGACTTTGAGCTTTGTGTTTAACTATTTTTGTACAACTACATTGTCAATTTCATCGTTGGCGGTTACGCTGGAAGTATAGCTCTTTTGGGTGAGCCATGGAATGCGGTAGCGAGTTCTATACGGGAAGAACATTGTGGTCTTTGCAAACTTTTACAATTCTTGTGATTGTAGTGTTATCTTCTCAGTTCACAAAATATAGCTCTTTGTGTGGTCATCTGTAGCCATGTGATTCTTTTGGTTTTTTTTGGAACAAATCGATCTTTTTAAAAAATATATATATATTTTAGCGCAATTCCCTTTGCCTAGGAGGATATCTTCTGTACTCATTTGTATTTATTAATACAATTTCTTTAGTGTTTTGATCTTCTTTTAGACCCTTTGGGCTGTAGCAAAGTGTTATGACCCATTCTGATAATTAGACCAATTAGTTGTAAGAGGAATGTTAGTTACGTGTAATTACTTTGTAAGCTGAATCTATATATAGAAAATTGGGGATGTAATGAAGATCAGTTGGACATGTGAATTGTAATCTTCTCTTCCAAATAATCAATTCTGCTCTGAACTCTATCTTCCCTATCCTTCCTGCTCCATTATCTTCTTCCCCAATAGTTCTTCTCTTTCCTCTCCTTTTATCTTCCTCAATTCCTTAATTCTTCAGCCTTGATCATTACAATTGGTATTAGAACCAGGGATCGTCGGATTGCAAGCTTTGATTACCCCAAAGATATCATTCTTTTTTCGAATCTTCTCTCTGTTCCTCTCTCATTTCTGCTCTTCCTTGTCCCTTCTTTTCCCGTTCTTATCTCTATCTTCAACTCTTCTATTAATCCGCATTCTTCCTCTATTTCCTTTCTTTTCTCTCTTTTCCTTCTTTTCAAATAGATTCTTGCTTCATCAAATGGGGACACAAGAATCTGAGTTTCATAGTTAACGGAAGTAAATGTAGCGGAATGCACAACAGAAGTAAATGCAACAGAATGCAAATCTAGGCCAGACAAGATTGATTTCGAGTTAAGGAGTAGTATGATTTCATTTGCAGCTACATTTAATGAATTCCTAAGAACCCTAATCAGAGAGGGGCGATCAAGGGAGGATTATCCAATTTTGGATGAAAATGAGTAGCTTTCAACTGTGTCTAATCAAGCCAAACAGATGGAAGGAAATTTCACTAATCAAATTCTTGAAGAAACAAAGAAATCAAATTTCAAGGAGGTCCCTCTTTCAATATCTGCCCCAATCAAGAAGTGGACTAATGCACATTTGGCAACGGTAGAAACAGACAAGTTTGAAGTCCTCCATGGTGAAATGGACGAACATTTGGAAGGTGACTATGGTTTTGCAATTGAAGAACACCACTTGTTTGGTGAAAGTTCAAAGCTTCCTTCTTCATCCATTTCAGTTCAAAAGGAGTTGGAACATTCAACGTTGAGCAATGAAAGAGAATTAGAATTCAAGAATCAACTTCTTGAACTTGAGACCGTGAAAATGGATGAGCAACTGAATATGGAGGAAACTAGTATTGTTAAAATGCCCTTCATTGAGGATGATGGAATCTTGAAAAATCTGGATGAACCTCCAGTGGAGGATACCAAAGACGTGGGAATAGGGGATGGAAAGAATGAAATCTTGGGCCATCCCATGTTTCTTACTGAAGGAATAACCTTGAATCCTAGGTATCAAGAAGTAAAAACATATTGTAGCTTTGAAGGCTTCTCCCCTTCAAGAAGTGCAGAGGATGAATGTTCTTCTTATGTTGGAGTTATAGGTTCTGTTTTGGGGATAGTTGAGAACTGGGCTCCTAATGCGAATCAAGAGACTGTTGAAATTGATTATAGCAACAAAGGCAATGATGGAATGATCTATACACACAATTTGCAGGCTATTGGAGACAAAGTTGATCAAGCCAAATGGGATTTTTTATTTGGGAGTTGCAAAATTCCAAGACGAAAGCAAACATTATTCTGATGATGATGAAACTGATAGGTATGAGCTTTCCCTTGAACCAAGTGAAGGCACGAATCATTCTGATTCTGTAGTGGAAACGAGTCATATTGAATTGAGTGAGGATTTTAATGATAAACTCCATATCTTGATTCATCATCCAAAGTTACTGCATCATGTTTTTTGATGAACTTGCATGTTCCATCAATTCTTATAAAGGTTCGTTAAGCATGAATGAGGATTGTTTGGGTCTTCTTGAAGATGTCTCTAATTTTCATGATCTATTGAGTAAAACTAAGGTTGATATAAGGCTCACTTTCTTGTTTGATGACATTTATGGAGATCATGCTGCTGTTGATATGAGAAAGATTAAATGCTTGGCTTTTGTTGATATTAACTTACGAGGAATTGATCTCAAGCCGGAGAGAGAGATGATCAGTTGGATTGATTATCAAGATTTAGGGAAAATTCAGGCTGAAATTTTGGCGAATCTGCAGAAGTTAATGAGGGTTGGAGATAATGCTTGTAATCCCAATTATGGGCCATTCAAGATGTTGTGGTCTAGATTCTTCAAAATATTACTAGTCATACTTGAAGAGGAGGATTGCTCAAGAGCTGTTCCAAGGTATTTGGGTTTAGTTTTCAGTCACCCAAGAAGATGGGACTATAGTTGTATGCTGCACAATGATGAGCAGATTACTAATAAATGGCATAGTGAAAATGGTCTAGCCAAATTACAGAGGACGGGAGGGCTAGCTTATTTGTCCCTTGCTAAGATTGAATCTAGTGTAGAGGGGTTCATGGAAGATATAAGTAATGGTCAAGGAAACTCTACTCCTGTAACTTTGCATTTACAGTGCATAAACCAGACAATGCACAAAGATGTTGAGTCAGGTCATATGATGCTTTATGCTCAGTCTAGTATTGAGATTGGGGATTTTATTCCAGTAGGCGTTTATGAACTTAGTTCCAGAACAAAAAAGTCACTATACTAGCTGGAACAAGGGAAAATATGGTTGCTGAGTGTGTTTTCTCTACTCTTACAAATCTGGAAAGTGATCTTTCTTGCCTTGTTGTCATGATATTGGAGGTTGCATTGGGTAAGAGGCCTATTGAGGACGACATAATTTTGATCATTAATTGGGACCGGGACTTGATGATGAAAAATCAGCTTTTAAGTCACCTAAGTGTTGATTCTATTGCATAATTCTGTCTTAAAGTTGGCCCAGTACAGAATTAAATAGAGGCATGACAACTTGGGTGAAGTTTATGGGCTGAAAATGATTTGGACAGTTGCTACTATTCCAATTGGAAAATTCCAGCACTACAGAGCTTGCAAATCACATTTTCCGTGGGATCTAGGTGGTGGTGAATTAACTCAGATAATGGAAGATGAGAGCATAGTTACCATTTTTTGCCTTGAAGCTAAGACTCACGGTCAACTTTGCATTCACTAGACTCGTGTTCAAGGGGATCAATTTGTTTCTAGTTTAGACTTTTCAGAGTTCAATCCTAGGGACTAGGATTGTTTTACGGGGAGGCATTGCTATGACCCAATCTGATAATTAGACCAATTAGTTGTAAGAGGAATGTTAGTTACGTGTAACCACTTTGTAAGCTAAATCTATATATAGAAAATTTGGGATGTAATGAAGATCAGTTGGGCATGTGAATTGTAATCTTCTCTTCCAAATAATCAATTCTACTCTGAACTCTATCTTCCCTATCCTTTCTGCTCTATTATCTTCTTCCCCGATAGTTCTTCTCTTTCCTCTCCTTTTATCTTCCTCAATTCCTTAATTCTTCAACCTTGATCATTACACAAAGATATCCTCGAATACCAAAGTACAGAGTCGAGGAGTACAATAAATTGGATCTTGCAAAAAATAAGAAAGTTTGGATGGGGTCTATTCCTCAGTTCCACTTCGATGCTTAAGTTAGTAGGACCTTTGAGTAGCATAGTAGTGAGAGTAAGGAGGATGGTGTGTGTACTTTTGGAAGGACAAAGTGGGGGGTATATATGCCGGTGAGCAAGAGAGAGGGAAATGGAGGATAGTCTAATATCCTGGTCCAAGGTAGTTCGGCGGTATTAAGGTTAGGTTTGGACCCTAGTGTATGTTAGGCGGCACTTGACACATGCCAAACTAGGTCCCTCTTTTGAGGTATAGCTCGAGGTGACAGCTAGGGGGCTCAGCCACCTCAGGAAGTTCATGTATCCATGGAGAAGATTGATGAATCAGCACAATCGGTTAGCTCAACAATTGAGTTTTGGTTGATCTCATGCTGTGGTTGGTGGGGTCCTCACAATAGGCCCCCAACTCAAGGACGGGATAAAGGGCCTAAAATGCGTTGTTGAGATGAGGGTCTCGAAACCTATCATTTCTGAGGCCTATAGTGCAACACTCAAGAAATAGGAGAAAAATGGTAGGGATGGACATGTGGCACAATAGAATGGCTAAAAAGACAGGCTCGTCTAATAGGCATGTTTGACAGATGTGATTGAAGAGTCATGCTTATCTAGATTGTAAGCCTAATGGTAGTGAATAAGGCTGGCCATTTTGAATTTTGGAAAGTGTCATTTTGCCTCTAGGGTTTCTCTTTAAGTAGGGGTGTAAGATCCCATTTGCAAGATATCCCACTTTTTTTTTTATTATTCAGTTGAGATGTCCTTCTGCTTTCTTGTCTAGAGTTCTTCTTCTCAAGTCCAAGTTGTTTCGAGCGACTTCACTTTGAGAACTCCATGCGACCAAAGATTAAGAGTAAGTAAATCGTCCCTCACTTTTATTTCACAAAATGGTCTAAATCAAGGAAACAATTAGACCAGACTTTGCCAAAACGTAAAGGCTCATCCCTTAACTAACAGAGATGACTAAGGTCAAGATGGAGGAGTTGGAGAGATGGGAAGATTATATGGAAGCCGAAGGGACCTCTGACGAAGAATCCAAAAAGGAAGGAGGCAGCAGTCAGATGCCGAAGTTGGATCTAAGGCAGATTCTGAGGTTCTTCACAATGACGAACTTGGTGTGGAGATCGAATAGGATGTAGGAGATGAGGAGTCCCCCAATCCTCGAGATACTACAAACTTCGGGGAAGTTCCTTTGTTTTAGAGCTATGTAGGAGAGGAGGAAGCACGAGCTATCATAAGGAAGTGCTTGTTTCACCGAGGCCTAGATATAACCGGGCCGAGTTGGATCAGTTAGCCACAAATGCTCCCAAAGGCCAAGTAGGACATCTATGCAGATCAACTGGCCGCCAGGATAAGATTGCCAACATCCCGATTTCTTCATGATAACCTGAGATATTGGTAGACTCAGATCAGTTAGTTAATCCCAAATATTGTCAGAACATTGGTAGGTTTTGAGTTGCTGTGTTGACATCTAGAGGGGGGCCCATGGTAAACCTCTTCCGGAAGTTCTATACCATCAGAAATAGGGGAATGATAAAGAGTGGTTCCACTTTGGCACCCAATATGGAGTGAAGAAGCTGGTGGTGACGCCTCGACATCAATAAAGCGGTGAAAATACAACTACTTTTTTGTTTCTATCGATGACAACCCGTAAGGATTCTGGTGGAAGGCCACAGATGCCTCGGCCAATCCTCACCTAGAGAACGTGGAGGCTTAAAGCTTCGCAATAGTCAAGGGGTCGGACTTAGCCATTTACAATTGGTTCTTTCGCAAGGTGGTGTTAGTGGATGGTGTGACAGCCCCACCTCCCCCTAAGGCGAACCAAAGGGTTCGGTGGGCCGCCTGCCCAGCTCTCGCCAGGACTCAGTCGAGTCGTTAAAAGAAATCGAAAACGTTCAGGAAGGTAATAGCGCGCTCAAACGATTCAGAGTCGCCAAATGGCAAAACGAAAAGCAACACCACAATGAATAGTGGTTGCCACATCACCACCCAGCCAGGAGCCCAACGAAAATAGATATGGCCATATGACTCGGGAAAACATTTCCAATCCAAATAGTATACATGAACAGGGTAAATAGTTTTATACACATATGTTTGTAATTTACGGAACAAAAGAAGATAATTAGATCAAAATACATTTAGGGTTTTCCAACTATCGATGAGCTTTACAAAACTATAATAAAACTAGCTTGACTCGTGCTTCAAAACATCTTAGCCCCAAAAGTGGTTCCCTGTAAGGAAAACAAAGATGACGGGAAGGGGTGAGCTTACGCTCAATGAGGTACAGAAATAATAGCAAATAAGAAACATGGAACTTCATATTCAATTAATCACATATGTGCATCAAATAAAGAAGTGAACAAACACCATAGACAGAAAGGATACGGGTGGCTCTCAGGAGCCAAATTTCCATTTGCTTCACCGAAACTTGATCGAAATAACAGTTGACACTCCGTCAACGTTACAGAAGTAACCAATACCGTAGACTCCACTTTCTTCGATTCCTTCCACCTCACATACCCCCACCGGGCCCGAAATCCAATCAGATCAGAAATGGTAATACTCGAGTATACCGGAATCAAGGGTCTCAGTACCCAAAGATCCCAAAACAGACTACCGTGGTTCGTTATCTAATCGACCAGGCCCTTGCCGGCCCGACTCGAATAACTAACCACAGGGGTTGAGCTCAGAGGTCACAGAAAGGTCGTTGGATACAAGCTTCCAAACGACGTCAGAATAGATACAGATATAGATAGCAGATTTAGATACGCACTCAAAATTGGCATATGAACAGACAAGAGAACGAGTGTGATAAAGTACACCCTCGTCTCAAACAGAATAAACAGATAGGTCAGTCGTTCATATCACAGATTGCATGTACAGAAACCGAGTTAAACAACAACAAGTGAGGGGAGTGGTACACTCACCGGTGTCAGTACAGATACCTCAAAAGTTTTTGCCCACAAGAGAGCTTTAATCACCAAGAAACCCTAAAATAATCAAAGTAAAACAATTGAAGGTTCCACTGTCAAAAATCGAGTATATAGAATGCACATGTGAGGCTCGACTACCAGTCGTATGCCTCGCCAAATAATTACTAATGCAAGGGTGCAAAACATGATTTTTTGGAAACGAAAATGTAACATGAAGACCTAGGCTCAAACAACCCAAAAGCCCTTCATTTCTACCAAAATGCAATTTAAACTTAAAGGAACCAAACGGCCTAGAAAATTGGACAGCATTTCCCCTAAATTTGCTTACTTTTCCAGCCGTCATGGCTTCATTATTTCCTTAAATCAGTCCCAACATCTCGTACAAAAATAATCTCATTTCCAAAAGCCGTTCACTAGGCTTAAAGTCATTCAAGTACAAAATTTAGCTAGGAAAATGACCGGAAAGGAAAGTCAAGCCCTAAAATATTCCAATAAGCACAATAAGACTCGATTACAAGTCATAAACCAATGCCAAATACTACCAAAATAGGGTTCCATAAGCATACATAAGCATTAGAGGAAACCAGAAAAATCCGGAAATGGAGTTAAGTGTTAACCCAAAAAAAATAGTTTTTGACATCATTTTACGGTTTTGGTACCAATGGCACTACGATTACCGGATGGATGTACAAGAGACACCGTTTCGAAGCTAAGAGATAGGGCTACAATGTTACAGAAGGTAACTCAGCCCAGTTTCGAGTGTAACCAGGTCAAAAATGCAATATACTACACCAGAACTGTAAAAACAGATTCACAAATTGCATTCTGGTGCAAACATCATAAATCAGGCTACCTAAGTCCAAATCCAGTAATTCTAAAGCCATACAAAAGCTAAGAAACAGGGGTACAATTCATCAGAAGGCCTCAACAACTAATTCCGAAGCATTCCCAACCAAAATAACCCAGTACAGAAGCAATTCTCAAATTCGGGTAGAAACAGGGCAGCAAGGGTAATTCCATCTTTGCACAAGCTACGTTGCTCCGATTGACCTGAAACTTTGTAGGCATCTCTAAAATATCATTTCCTACAACTTTCATGTTTTAATCCAAGGCCAATTCGGCCTCTAACTAGTAGCTACAGTGTCGGGCAGAATGTAAATCAAAGAAACCCTAACTTTCCAATTTTCTTTCCAAAACAGAAATTGCTTGCAATTAACCACTTTTTCCACCTTCCAGCTTCCTTAACTATCATTTCCAATCATCATACATGACCACATAATCATATTCATATGAAAACAGAAATATCACCAATAATTATAAAACTTCACCAATTCAACCAAAAATCAAGATATAATCCATAAAATTGCATCTTATACCACCACCAATCATGAATTAAACATCATTAGATGGAGGAGAGGGGTTCCTTCACTACTCACCTTAGCAACACAAGAGAGGGAGCAACTAATCACTTTAGTATTCCAAACAACTCCACTAAACACCTCACAATCACTCACTTAAGAGTTTCTATGGAACAAAAGCAAGATTAAATGGTTGAGTTCTTGGATTTGAGCAAGAGTAGAGCTAAGAATTTGGAGAGGTTTTCTTTCTTTCTTCCTTGGAGAGAGCCGACTTCAAGAGCTTGAAATAAGGGTGAATTTTGGTAATTTTTGTTTTATTGGTTTAGTTGGTCAAATGATAAAAGAATGAATAGTGGTCTTATAGCAAGATTGAATCATATGGTGACACTTGTCACCCTAATTAATGCATCTCTATCTCTTTGTTTCCCCTCTCACCAATCCACTTGGGTAACCTCTAATTATCTCTTAGCACCCGATAATTTAAATTCAGTGTCCAAAACTTAACCTAGTTGGCCGAATTTTGCCGAACTTTTCACCCTAGCGGGTCCCACGTCCGAAATACGCTCTTAATTTCTCCAAACCTATTCGATACTAGAAAAATCACCTAAAACCTCTATTTACTCATACAAATTATCTAGAAATTTTCCTAATCAAGAAAATGTAGAAAACATGCCATTAAAGATCATAAAACCTAGAAAATGGAAAAGTTACGGGTTCTCACAGATAGGGGTCTAAGTCGAGCTATGATCAACCCTTACAGGACTCGATACTACCATCCTAAACTCGACAAAACTTGTAATATCTTCATTAGTGATTTTTATATTTTCCCTGGGATTGACTAATAGCTCTCGTCTATCTATGGTAGTAAAAAATTCTCAGATATGATCACGGGAGGCACCAGCCAAGAGGAAGCGCAAGGCTTCAACTAAGATGGTGGAAGCGTCCAAGAAGTTGCCCATCCAAGTCTCCAAGAGGGTTCCCTGACCGTTTCCTTGAGGTGTAACTATTGCACTTCGGTTCTCGATCGCATTAAGAAGGGGAAGAGCTTGTCATCCATAGGGGCAGGAATAGGCATATTAATGGGTAGGGTTTGGGTTGGATTCTTTTGATTCAGATTCAGATCCATTAAATTTGGTTGGATCCAAACCCAGACCCAGACCCTTATGGTTTGAAAAAATAAGTCCAAACCCAGAGTCTCTTGAATTTGGGTATCCAATGGGTACTCGCTGTATTTTTATAAATATACTAAAGTAAAAATATATAGATATCAAAAAATATAAACACCATCCAATTTTAAATTTTAAATAATAAAATTAATATTCATGAAATTGAATGGAATATTATGAACTTGAAATATAACTATTATCGATTGTTTCTATTTATTTTTAAAACTTCAATTGTATCTACGTCCAATCATTTATTTATTTGCTATTACCTTTTCTCCTTTTTCTAAAAAAGTTTGTACTAATTACGATGGCAGCTATGATTTGCTTGAAAAAAGAAAACAATCATGAAGTCTTCCTGTATTCGATCCAATAATCATAGAATATTAATATATTTTATAAATTTACCAATATATATAATTACATATACATGGGTCTGGGCATGGTCTGGCATGAGTTTGGATTTGGATATAGATCATAGAAAATCAGACCCTACTGAGACCTATAACTCTTTTATAGGGTCTGAATCTGGGTAGGGTTAGGATTTCAGAAGTTAAATCCAAACCCCATCCAAGTACATTGGGTTTGGGTTGGATTTCAATAAGACCTGATCTATTGACATGCCTAGGTGAGAGCCATCTTATGGACCCATTGTGCGACGACCCCACCTCCCCTGATGCGAATGAGCAAGCTAGCCATGGTGTGAGAACCGAAAATTTTCTGAATTTCTAGGCCTTATTTTCTTTCTTTGCACCCGTTTTCTATATTTTTGTTATTATGTTAACTTTAGAGATATTTTTATAAGTAAATATTGTTTTTAAATTATTTTTCTCGTATAAGTTAGTTTTTGAGAAATTAAGAGTGTATACCGGATGTGGGACCCGCTAGTGCAGTAAGTGCGGAAAAATTCGGCCAATTAGGTTAAGTTTTGTATACCGGGAGTAATTTATTAGGTGCTAAGAGATAATTAGATGTTACCTAGATGGATTAGTATTGGAGAGACAAGAGGATAAGTTTAAACCAAAAAGGTGACAAGTGTCACCCTCCTATTCAATCTTGGACTTTGGCTACTATTCCTTAACTTTACTAAATGTTCAAATTGGACCCAAAATCATCTTCATTCTTCAACCATTTGGTCGAGCTTCTTGAGGAGGAAAAGAAAGGAAAGCTTTCACCTTGGTTCTTCATTTCTTGCTCCAATCTCACAACTTAACCGTTACAACTTGAAATTACTCCATAAAAACCCTTAGCTAAGTAGTATTGAGCTAGTTAGAGGAGTGGTTTGGAAGGGAGAAGTGCTAAGTTGTCTCTTTTCTTGAGTTGGTAAGGTGAGTAGCTAAGGAATGCTTTCTTTGGTCTTGTTAATGTTGAATTAGTGATTTGTGTTAGTTAAAGAGGTGTTTTTGTGGGTTATTTCATGACTTTTGGTAGAGATTGTGGAATTTTTATTTTTATTCATAATTTTTATGTTTTTATATGTTTAATGTTGGTTGGCCATGGATGATAGCTTAGTATGGTCTAGAATGAAGCTTTGGTGTGTTAATTGTCGCTATTTTCGGAAAATTTCCGCTTTGTACGGAAAATTTCAGGTTTAGGGTTTTAATTTGATCATGATTGGGGGTGGTTTTGGAGCTACCAATTGGTTGTATCTTAAGGGTGTTTCCTAGACTATGATTGGTATGTGCAATGGTGATTGTTTGTTATGAAATTTGGTGGTTGATGGTAGCATGGTAAAGTACGGAAATCTAGGGGAAGTGCTGCTGAAATTTTTGCAGGACCCTTGAGCAGTCTTGGGGAAGTTACTATATCTTGATGTAGGAAAATCAGAATTGAGTTCTGTTTATTGCATTTTAAACTAGATTCATAGGGCTATAAACCATGTAAATTTCAGACCCTGTTTCTGTCTGTACAATTTATGGTGATTTTTCAAAGTTGACTGAAAATTTGTACCTGTTCTGTCTTTCACTGGATAAGCAGCAACTTGAGGCTTGAATTTGACTGACTTGCGTTCTAAATCTTACCATGGTGTTTTCTGGAAAGTTGTATCCCTTTGAATGTATTTTCCAACGGTATAACTTTTATCAATTTTGGACTTACAAAACTTGAGATATGATTTTTCATATAGGGTGGCGCAAAACTGGAAAATCCTGTTTTCCTAGTATTGATCTTACTTTCATTTTCTACTTCACATTTGGAGTTGGTCAATCATTGTAGGTAGGGCTTTGAGGTTGTTCATGCCTTTAAGACCAATTATTACCTTTTCACTCCGAAGTCGCCTCTTTGCTTTGCATTACTGGTTCATTTGAATAGGCATATGACTCGTACCGAGTCTTACTTGCGAATTTCATTTACTAGGTCATAGAGTCAAGTCTTAAGTGTTTGCCCTTGATTGTTCTAGGAGGTGCCGGTGAGTAAAGCCACACTTGGGAAGGAAACTTTTGAAATTATCCTTATTGGAACTGGTGAGTGTACCACTCCCCTGAATTGTTGTTTAATTGGTTCATCTATACTTAAAATGTGTGACATGGATAACTATGAACTCTGTTATTCTGAATGAGACGAGGGTGTACTTTATCACACTCGTTCTCTCGCCTGTACTGAATGAACTGGAATCTATTACTTGTACTTGTTATGAACTTGAACTTGTTACTTGCGCTTGTTATGAGATCGTTTGGAAGTGTGTCCAACGATCTTCCTGTTAACTTGAGCTCAACCTCATGGGGAGTTAATTAAGTCGAGCCAGCAAGGGCTTGGTCGAGGTAGTTGACAATCCATGGGTGCCTGTTCCTGGGGAATCTTTGGGTATTAAGACTCTTGATTCCGGTATACTCGAGTATTACCATTCCTGTTCCTGTTTGGCGTTCGGGCCCGGTAAGGGGTATGTTTGGTGGACGGGATTTGGCATTAAAGTGGTGTTCTACTGGATTGGTTCCTTTATTTGAATGTTGACGAAGGGTCAACTAGGTTGGATCAAGTATTGCAACGGGGATTTGGCTCTTGAGAGCCACCTGTATCCTTTAAATTGTGGTGTTCATTCATTTCTCATATTTGAGGTGTATATGTGCCATAAAAGTGATTTCTCATGATTTCTACTGTTTATACTTTTGGTACCTCATTGAGCTTTTAGCTCACCCCGTCCCGTTATCCTTGTTTTCCTTACAGGGAACCATCTTTTGGAACTTCGATGTTTTGAAGAATGAGTTGAGCTAGTTAGAAATTCTTTTGCTCTTTTGGGTATAGCTCCACGACAATTTGGAAACCCTAAATGTATCTTAATCAAATGTTTCTTTAGGTGTGTAAACTTACTAATATGTATATTGTACAGTGTTTCCTTATGGTTATATGTCTTTGGGAATGTATATTCTCTCATGTCAAACAAAGTATACTTGTACTTGGTTGGATTGTGACGAGGCAGCGGCCCTTCATCTCATTTTGATTTTTTTTTCGTGGGAACGTTGTACTAAACATTGATTGTATCTTTGAGTTCGGTTCAATTGGGTTTTGAATATTATCTTCTCGAAGTTCTTTTGAGCGTCTGGTAAGGTTTCCGTTTGTTCCGGATCCGTAGTCCCAGCGAGAGTTGGGCAGGCGGTCCGCCGAATCCTTTGGTTCGCCTTAGGGTAAGGTGGGGCTGTAACACATGGTGTTCGCATAGACCCTGTGAAGGTCCCTCAAGGACCCGTGACACGTGCATGAGCTAAGAGGTTCAAAGAGTCACTGCAAGCCTTAGTTCATGCCGTACAAGCTCAAGAAAAACTGTGCTCAAGCATTGAAGGAATTGACTTGGGGGATTCTTGTAAGACTACCAAGATGTTGCTAACAATTGAAGATGCAAGTGATCAAGCTTCAATGGTGGATTGGGCATAGATTAATTAGCTCATGTTGAGCTTAGAGGGGCTGGCATTGTGGGCCTTAGTTCCTTTAATGTTTTAGTTAGTTAGGTTAAATTTCGGCCAAGAGGAAGAGACCTTGCTGGCCGAATTTCCTTTGTTGGTTTCCAAACTTTATTAGGTTTAGGCAAGGCTATAAATAGCCCTAAGTTGATGTATTCATTCAGTTTTTGACAATATTAAACATAAATTCCAGAAATTTGTCTTCTTTGAAGCAGTTTTCCTTTAGCTTGTGAAAGCTAAGTTGAACACCCTAGAGTTGATCCTAGGTTGTTTCTTGACTTATCAATCAAGCACACACACTTGATTGTGGCGTCTTCTACCGTTGAGTCCATTCTTGAGTGGTCCAAGTTGGAGTCGATTCCATCAACTTCGCAACGTGTCCTCTAAGGTCTAAGGTATTGCTTCCGCGCGTCGTCTCCTTGGTTCCTGTGGATCAAGGATCACATTAGTTGGTAATCAGAGCTTGTTAGAGGTATCACGTATATCCCTTTTTATTGTTTTTGAGTCTGTTTTATCCTCCATATTCGTAGCTACGTGTTAGGGTTTTGTCTTGGGTCGTTGGGAATTCTTGTGTCACGTACGAAATTCTGTTTTGTGTGTTAGTTGCTGTCCATAATTTTCTGTCCAGATTTGTTCATCGTGCATTGTGTTTAGTTGGTTACTCGTGTCTTGTGTCTTGACCAGAAAGAAAAAAAAATTGTCGCATCTAGGGTTTTCTTCCTCTTCTTGTCGCATCTTAAGTTGGCTTGTTCGTGTGTTGCAATCTGTCCAGATTTTCATTTGTTAATTGCCGCTAGTTTTCATCTAGGTTGTGGTATAATTCTTGTTGGTTATTGTGTTGTTTGGGTCATGAAAACAGCCCAGCAAAAGTCAAAAAAAAAAAGAAACACAAAAGTGTCACGTACCTCATTGTTCTTTGAGTCATTTGCTGGAATTTTTTTTGGGGTCTGACGAACTTGTTTTGCACCTTGTTTCTCGAATTCTTGTGTTGTTCTTGCAAAACTTGAATACCAAAACATATTTGGGGAAGTTTTTGAGCTTCTTGAACGAATTTCTTGAAGTTCTTGGACCACCAAAAGCTGATTTGGGGAGTTCTTGAAACTTGAAATAACCTTCATCCGTGTTCTTGATTTTCTTGGACTTTGATCTTGAGCTTGGACGAAATTGGATCTGCAATTGTGTTTCTTGAAGAGCCTAGAGAAAAAAAAAGAAAGAAACAAAAGAAACAAAAAAAAAAAGAAAAGGACAATCGGCTCTAGCAAGAAACTCCAAGTTTCCAAATCTGGTTCAACTCCAAGTTCCAAATCTGATCAACCCAAGATTCTGAATTTTGAACAATTTAGGACTTCCAAATCTGACCAAACTCTAAGTTTTCCAAACCTTGAGCAACCCCAAGTGTCCAAATCAGACCAAACTCTACAATTTCCAAATCTTGATTCTTGAACTTTCCTAAATCGGTTGAGCACTTGTACCGACCCGATTTGGCTGAGTTTTGAGGAGCAGATTGCCCATCATTTGAGCATCCCAAGGCCACCCAAAATACCACAAAACCCTGACCAAAAGGCCGAGAAACAGCAGCTCAAAGAATTCCAGAAAAAATTGGTTGTCGGGTAGAGTATTTCTAGGGCTATCGAAAATTTTAGCTTTGAGGTCATTTGTTGTGCTTTCTATTGAGTCGCTAGTTTAGTGTTAGCCATAATCTAAGTCTTAGATCATGTCCTAGGTCTTCATTCATCTACATCATTGCTGCAATTTTGTGTCCCTTGTTGACTGGTCAAGAGACTCTCCTTACGGTGATTCCTAGCTTGTTCAACCTGAGCATCTAGCAGGCCTAAGGAATTGTTTGGTGAGATTATTAGAGAGCAGCAAACTTGAGTGAAACACGAGCGTAAGGACGTCGTTTTTGTTTGTTTGTCTTTTGCAGGGTTACCTCAGCATGTCTAGTGGAGTTGGTGACCAAACAATGGACTTTAAACTACACATGGAGGCAATAAGGGAAGAATTCAAGCAGATTTTGGATGAAGCTTTCGAGCCTCTTCATAGACGCCTTGACCGAATGGTGAATAAGGATGTCAAGAGGAGGGGTTCTACTCAATTTCACCCTAACGTCCAATCTACCTCTTCAAAGTCAGCATATTCAAGGAGAAGAGAGGAGGTTCATTCGACAACAAAGCATGCAAATACATTATCCATGGATGAAGGAGTTAGTAGAGTGTGGGAGACATATCAACAACTCCTCCAACAAAAACTTGAAAAAGAGCTAGTTGAGTGTGGTGGTGAGAGTGCACTTGAGGTAAAAGTTGAGAAAAGTGTCAAGGAAAGTGTCAAAGAGAGAGAGAATGAACATTTAAAAGAGTTGAGTGTGGAAAATGTCATGCACGATTCTGCCATAGTGGAAAAACAAGAGAGAAAGCCGACATCTATTGTACAATCTAAGGATGTTAAGCAAAGTGCAATCGCTTTGATCTTACAATGTTCCATACCAAAGTCACTTGTGCAATTCGCAAGTTTCCACGGAGTTTGTCGTCTAGGAGCTAGATCAATTTGGTGCTCATTCAGGGAATCGGATGATTCCAAAGCTATTCATATCTTTGGAGAATCAAACTGTGTGCACCTTCAAGACAAGAGAGCTGACCATGTGCCACGAGTTTACTTATGGAGCGAGATCTTCAACGGTCACTACAAAGCCTATGCTAATCTTGCACCTAGTCCACGCGAAGCTCCAACTTCACCAAATCAGTTCACATACTTTGCAAGCTTATTCAAGCTTGAGGAGTTCGACTTCATGGGATCTACACCGTATCACTTTGAGGACCCTTACCTCATGTCCACAGGCGATCAAGTTGAGCATACATTGAAACTGGGTCGTTCAACGAGGGTTACTTTCCAGCTTAGCAAGTGGCTTTTGCATTGGATGAAACTTGTTATAATCATAACAAAATTGACTCGACGGCATGTAACTCTCCTGGTCATCATCCATGCGTCAATTTGTGGGCAAATTGCTTTCAAGAGGAGGGGAATGATGCGAATGAGCAAGCTAGCCATGGTGTTCACATAGGCCCTGTGAAGGTCCCTCAAGGACCTGTGACACGTGCACGAGCTAAGAGGTTCAAAGAGTCACAGCAAGCCTTAGTTCATGCCGTACAAGCTCAAGAAAAACCGTGCTCAAGCATTGAAGGAATTGACTTGGGGGATTCTTGTAAGACTACCAAGATGTTGCTAACAATTGAAGATGCAAGTGATCAAGCTTCAATGGCGGATTGGGCCTAGATTAATTAGCTCATGTTGAGCTTAGAGGGGCCGGCATTGTGGGCCTTAGTTCCTTTAATGTTTTAGTTAGTTAGTTAGGTTAAATTTCGGCCAAGAGGAAGAGACCTTGCTGGCCGAATTTCCTTTGTTGGTTTCCGAACTTTATTAGGTTTAGGCAAGGCTATAAATAGCCCTAAGTTGATGTATTCATTCAGTTTTTGACAATATTAAACATAAATTCCAGAAATTTGTCTTCTTTGAAGCAGTTTTCCTTTAGCTTGTGAAAGCTAAGTTGAACACCCTAGAGTTGATCCTAAGTTGTTTCTTGACTTATCAATCAAGCACACACACTTGATTGTGGCGTCTTCTACCGTCGAGTCCATTCTTGAGTGGTCCAAGTTGGAGTCGATTCCATCAACTTCGCAACGTGTCCTCTAAGGTTTAAGGTATTGCTTGCGCGTCGTCTCCTTGGTTCCTGTGGATCAAGGATCACATCAGAATAACTTAAGAAAAACTCTCAAGTATTCAAAGAAAACTCTCTTGGACAAGAGAAAGTGATTAACTCACCATTGTTATTGTAAAATCTGATTAACTGAAAATATTGGAGAAGACTAGGCTGTTTATAGCCTTACATAGACTCAAAACCTAATAACAAGAAGTCGGCCCATCTTGAGACACAATTTGGCCGAATTAACTAAAGCAAATAAACAACTAAATTAGCAAGGTAATTAACATTAAAACTGATGAGGAGGTCGAAAGAGCTATCCAAGTGGAGCAAGTGAAGGTACCATTGGGGCCTATGACACGAGCTCGTGCGAAGAGACTGAATGAGACACTACAAACATTAGTTCGTGCGGCCCGAGAGTCGAATGGAAAGCCAAAGGCCATCGAGGGCCTCAACGAAGCTAGGCTCGTTGTCCTAGTCTCGACCATCACTGAAGATTAGAAGCCCATGATTCGGCTAAGGGATCCATGGCCCATTATTAGTTTAGTAGAGTGTAATAAAGAGGTCTAACTAGCTTGTGGTTTGGACCTTAGTTGTCGTTAGTCATTGGGTCAACGGGCTAAGCCATGTGGGCCTTAGGTCCAATAGCACTTTTAGTTAGTTAACTAGTTAGTCCTATGCTGAGCTGGTACGGGGGTCTCTTGCCGGTCACATGTGCACCACATTATAAAAATCATGACGTATGCAAGTATCATTCAATCTAAGAGGGCCAATATGTGGTGGCATTAGATTTGAGGTTTCATACTCCCAACTCCTGTTAGTATCATTCATTTCCATCCAGATTTGAGAACAAATCAAACAATCGGCCCATTCAAGAGTGGATCGAGCTCCTTTTCTAGTTTAGGTTGATGGGCCGCCAATCCTTGACCACAAAGGATTAGGCTCCTAAGGTTTCTAGCCGATATAAAAAGGCGCCTTTTGTACCAGCAAAGGTTAGACACTTTTGATAATAAAATTTCAGTTCGTTCTCTTACAATTTCAAGAGTACATTCCTACTTGCTTGGCAAGGGTTATTTGAGCAATCACGCGTTTATTGCCAAATCCGAAGTTTATTGCCAAATCAATCACGGATTACATCTTGTATCCAAGACTACAAAAAGGAAAAAAAATTTTCAAAAGTTTCGGTCCACTACTTCTTGAATTTCTTGAACCTCTTGATTCTAGGAAATTTGTTTCGTCCGTCTAGCGAACAATTTGTTGTACTCTCGAGCATTGGTGAAAGGCGTTCTTGGAGTCTTTGCTTCTTTCTTGGGAATATCTTGGGTAACCTATTGGGGGGAGCCTGAGGAGGGTTGATTGCGTCACGTTGTTGAGATTCCATCTAGTTGCTATTGTCTTGAACAAACATCCGAAACTGCCTTGGGTGTGTTTGAACAGAAAATTCGAGCTTGACCTTGTGCTTGCAAGTTAAGGCTAACGTGGGTGGGTCTTTAATAGCCTACCTTCCAACCGTACAAAGGGTTTCCAACCGAATTGTTCTTTTGAGAGCTGGAACCGAAACTATTTTCTGCAATCCTTCTTGGAGTAGAAATTGGAAGTTCCTAAAAGTTGTTACAAGAAGAAAAGGTTTTCTAAAAGGTTTCCAACAACTAACTTGTTTCCAAATTCAATTAGGAAACTAAGTGGACATAACTCTAAAAATTCCACTTGGATAAGTCCACTCAAATTAGGAAACTAGGGTTTGCTTGTTTCCTTTTCCATTTTCGCACACTTTCCTAATCTGTCTGCCCTAGGAAACAGTCCAAACTACCCTCTATCGCGTCCACATTGCTTCCAAAATTGTGTCTTGCTCTTGGTTACTCTTGTGGGAAGTTTGGTGAACAAATTGAGGACCTTGTGCGGCATTTCTCAAACTACTCAAACCAGCAAGGTAAGGAAGTTTGGTAAGGTCATTCGAGTGCTTTGGAGTGAAAACACGAGTGTGAGTGAAACACTTAGGGAGTGAAGTGAGATTCTATTTGTATTATTTTCCTGGTCACTAACGTTGCAGGGCAAAACGAAGTACATGGAGCAAACCAACCAAACCACCGAATACACGTTGATGTTCAATGCTATGAAATCCGAACTAAAGCGGATTTGTGAGCATCAAATGGAGGAAATGCACAACCGTACCGACTACAATGGCTAAGCGAAGATGGTGAAGTATGTGTCTACAAACAGGTACGTCTTCCTTTCTCCATTGGCAACTACATTGACAAAGTTGTTTGTGATGTTGTCCCCATACATGCTACCCTTGTAATTTTAGGAAGACCCTGGCAATTCAATAAGCATGTCACTTTTGATGGTAGATCTAATAAGTACACTCTCTTGCACAATGGTAAACGTATGGTCCTAACACCTCTCACACCCGCACAAGTATATGAGGACCAACTTAAATTGCAACGAGAATGTGACTTAGACAGACAAAAGAGGAAACAAAAGACGGCCGAATCTGGAAATTGCTCCACTTCCACAAATGAGCATTCGACCAAGGGTCATGCACTGATTAAATCAAGCATTAGGAATCAAAACATGATAATCAAGGCTAAGAAAGTTAGGAAATTTGTGAATTCTAATCAGCCTGTATTACTCATGATTTGCAAACATGTGCTCTTGAATGTTGATGAACTCGATAGGGCATTGCTTTCGAGAGTAATTGCTCTGTCGCAGGTTAAGCAAGGAGAGAATGAGTTGATCATGGCATGTTCCATCCCTTACTCCACTGGTGAATATCAGAATCTTCATGAAGTTTGTCTCTTGAGTGTTGTATCCCTTTACGATCCATTGGTATTTAACTTTACCCATGAGCCTGTTTTGCTTGTTGGGAGGAGTAATGAAGTTTCAAAGGGGGTTCTTGCACTTGAATCTTGTCCTATGCCTTCGTACCCTTTTGCAACAAGTGTTCCAAGTGATGATCAGTCTAATGCAGTTGAACGTGTTCAAAGTGTTCTTCATTATATCAGTTGCATTTTGGAGGATCCAAAAAATTGTAACCTTGCTGCCAATGAACCATACATTCTACATTGCATCATGGAACTGAAGCTATATGCGTTATTTTCGAGGAGTCATTAGAGTAAAGCCATGAGTTTTTCTTGGCTGGCTGTGAGCATTTTCAAAATGACCAAGAGACATGTGCACCGCATTATAATAATCATGACGTATGCAAGTATCATTCAATCTAAAAGGGCCAATATGTGGTGGCAATAGATTTGAGGTTTCATACTCCCAACTCTTGCTAGTATCATTCATTTCCATCCAGATTTGAGGACAAATCCTTCTCAAGTGGAGGGGATTGATGTGTGCACGGATGGCGCCCTTGACTCAAGGCTTCCATAGGAACATTGAAGGCTTGGAAGTTGCTAATCAAGGCATCTACACATTGATCCAAGTCAAGGAAGCATCAAGCGCGGCCTTAGCTACTTGGGCCGAGCACTAGGAATGTTAACATTGTTAGTCGTATGAGTTGTTAGTTGGTTTTGATCATTATCGTGTCATTAGTTGTTAGTTGGATTGTTAGTCGTGTTTCAATTAATAGTTTATTAGTTATTGGAGTCAAACAATCGGCCCACTCATGTTCAAGAGTGGATCGAGCTCCTTTTCTAGTTTAGGTTGATGGGCCGCCAATCCTTGACCACAAAGGATTAGGCTCCTAAGGTTTCTAGCCTATAAAAAGGCGCTTTTTGTACCAGCAAAGGTTAGACACTTTTGATAATAAAATTTCAGTTAGTTCACTTACAATTTCAAGAGTACATTCCTACTTGCTTGGCAAGGGTTATTTGAGCAATCACGCGCGACGTCCTTGGTTGTTCATCCGGCCTATCTACTTGAGTAACCACCTCAATTGGAGTCGCTGTTCTACCGCCTTGAATCGAGTTGAGTCATCCCTCTTGGTTCTAGGTTTCGCAATCCAAACGGTTGAGTATCCCTCTAGGTCCTTGGGCAATCGTGCTACGTGTCTCGGAACGAGTTGACCGAGGAACGTATCAGTTGGCTTCAGAGCTGGTTGAGGTATCAAGTCGTTATATCCTCTTACTTGTTCTTGTCTTGTTCGTTTTAAGGTTCCTAGTTTTCCGCTGTCTTGTTTGTTTGTTGCATCGCTAGTTGTTTCTTCGTTGTTCACAAATCTGTCCGAAGTTGTTTCGCCATTGGCGTCGTCAATTTCTGTCCGTTTTGTGTTCAATCATTGTGTCTTGCAACGGGGCCGTAGTTGGATTTTACTTATGTTTCAAATCTGTTCGAGTTTGTTCCCTTGTTGCGCTGAATTTCTGTCCATGTTTGTACCCTGTCGCGAGTCCTCAATATTCTGTCTGTTCTTGTGTTGGTTCGTTGTCTTGAATCTCCCCATAATTGTGTCCACAAATCTGTCCAAGTGTGTGACGACCCCACCTCCCCCTAAGGCGTACCAAAGGGTTCGGCGGACCGCCTGCCCAGCTCTCGCCAGGACTCACTCACTATCTCAATCAAGTCACGTACACACATCCATGAACCATAAATAACATTCCCAATTCAAGCTTATAATTTACATTAATAGAAATCGAAGTACAAAGTCTCAATACACCAAACTAGTTCAGAACGTATACAATCCAAGTACAACATGTTTCATTCGAGGAATAGCGCGAGTACAAGACCAAAAAGTCAAAAGTCAAACAAAAGGCTACGCTAGTCTTTTACAAGTCTCACGCATCACTCGTACCCCTGAAAGGAAAACAAATGGAGTGGAATGAGCTAAGAGCCCAGTGAGGTTCCAAATAGCAAATTGACCATTATTTATAAGTACGAGTTTTCGATATAGCAAAGTAACGAGCATAAAGTGTTCATAAATGTGAACAGTAGCACGTCAAGTAGCAATCTTAAAATGAGCGCATGTAGAAAATTTTTCAAAAGAAACAATAATCCAATAAACAATAATCATTCCAAAGTATAAGGATACGGATGACTCTCAGGAGTCAAATTCCCATTGCATTACCAGAAGCTTGATCCCGTAGTAGTTGACACTCCGTCAACTTTCAAGTAAGTAACCAATCCAGTAGAACACCACTTAAACGACACTCCGTCCACCGTTCAACCCCCAGCTGGGCCCAAAATCCTCAAGAACACGGGTGGTAATACTCGAGTATACCGATTAGTCGAGGAGATATCACTCCACTCGACGATACAAGAGACCCAGGGTTCGTTACCCAATCGACCAAGCCCTTGCCGGCTCGACTAGAGTAACTCGCCACAGGGTTTCTGGAATTCCAGGAAGTGCGCGCATCATAAACAAGTATATCAAGTCAATTGCAACAATAAACAAGTATATCACATAAGGGCAAGTGCGATAAAGTACACTCTTGCCCTTACAATTCACGTATATAACATGTAATCAGATTGGTCACGTATCAAGTTCAAGTATCAAGTTCAATTCGGTATTTGAAAGCACTCACCCAAAAGATATAGTGCTACTGGTCACTTTCAGGTTATACTCCGAGTTCGGAGTCCAAATCTGCGATAAAACTCAATTTGAGAACTTTGAAACATGACTAGAGTTCGAAACTTAGACGTTTCGTTCAATAAGAATCAAGAAATTGAAATTCACTTGGAGAATACTCGTGAGATACTCGCTCACTTTTTAAATGATAAAACTTTGTAACATTTATACTTGAAATGGTCATGCGAGTCGAAAGTACAAGGGAAAACGTACTTTGAGCAATCATTATTTCATTTCTCAAGGGTACAAGTTCGGCCAAGTCCTTACTTATATACCTCGGAACAAGAAGACCCAAGTACCCTAGATGGTTCAAGTACTATTCATATCAACTCGACCCAAGTCGCAAGTGTATTTATATAGTCCTCGAGCGTAAATTTGGGCAGCATGCCCTTTGTGTTTACCTAATTTTTCAGCCATTTAGGCTTCATTATTTTTCTTCAACAACAGCCCAACAACATACATATCAGCAATTTATGTCAAGAGCCGTTCCATAGGCTCACAATATCATAACAACAAGAACCGCATCAAGTACAAGTGCAGAAATTCAATGTGGCACAAGACAGATTTGACGTATACAAGCGGAAATAACTTATCCAAGGCTACACTTATCGGATTAATACGAAACCTGTGCCATTTCGAAGCTAAGACACAAAGCTACAACATTTATGAAGGTCACTTAGTCCATTTCCTAATGTAACTTAGTAAAATCTCAGACTACTAAACCAGAAACCAATTCATCGGCTGTTTAAACGCATTATGCTGTAGCGGACCTAACTCAGTGTACACAAGTCCGAATCAGGTTTTCTTTGAGGCATTTTAAAGCTACTTCAGAACACTACAACTTTTATGTTTTGGCCCAGAGCTAAATCAGAATGGATCCTGATCAAAAATCGTGATAAACTGGACTGAACTGAAGAAACGGACTGCTGGGAAATTCTTAAAACAGCAAGGGTATTTTGGACTTTTCATGACCTCCGTTGCTCCGATTGAGCTGAAATTTTACAGGCACCTATAAAATGCCATTCTCTACAACTTTCCTTCTTTGACCAAAGGCCAAATCGGCCTCTAACATATAGATACAATTTCGGACAGAATGCTTGGGAAATTTTCCAGAAATCTGGAATTTTTAGCTCTAAGTGTAATTTCCTCAAATTTCTGGTTCTAATCACCACTAAACAACCTTATATAACCTTAATTGCAACATTTACCCATCATACATCACATTGAGCAAAAAAATCAGAACCCCTAGTTCATCAAATAAATTGGGGAAAACCTCTAAATCATGCTAATCATCCATGATTCCACCACTATAATTAAACTACTAACTTAATTTAACAAAATCAAAAGCAAAACTTAGAGAGATGAGTTCTCTTACCTTGGTTAGAAGTCTCTAAAAGCAGCCCCAAGCTTTCCTTTTCCAAACTTTCACCACCAAACACTAACTAACTACTCAAAGACAAGATTAATCGGTTTCTTTTGTTTGATTTCTCACTTTGTTGGTGGATTGAAGAAGAAATGGAGAAGAGTTTTGTTTTTCCTCTCTTGTTCTTACTCTCTCTCTCTCTCGGCTCTTAGCAGCAGAAAATGAAGAGAAATGAAGCTGATTTTTGTCTTATAAGGAGTAAGAAGGTTAGAGTTAATTAAGACCACAATTTGGCTAACACTTGGACAATTCTTAGCCACTAATTTTTCTCTTTCTTCCCCTTGCTTATAAGCCACAAATTTCGGTCCCCTTAGCTGTAATATAAGAAGATATTTTGGCTCAAATATCAATAAGCTTGTGGTGCAAGAAAGTGGTGGTCCAGTGGTGCGTTCAAACGGTAGTGCGCGGGACCCGCCGGTTCGCGCCGTTTTTCTTAAAAACTCACGTACTAGGGTTTTTATTTCCCATTCACTAACTTTATACCATTGCTACTAATCACATATTATTTCTCACTCAAAGGTCACTTTTAATCTCCAAATTTAATCCTTACTCTGTACCGAAAATTCATTCGGCGAAAAATCGCGAAAACCCTAATTTTGCTCCAAACTTGAAACCGAAGCGTAAAACCTTATTTTCTAGGTTTATTTACACTTATCATGGAATAATTGGATAGTAGAGCTTTAATAAATGATAATTTTCAAATAAAATAAATTTTTAAGAAAACGTGAGGAATTTTCCATAAATTAGGGTTTCAATTAAAATATAAGAGATTTAGGAAAACCGGTTAGTCACAAGTAAACTAGGGTTTTTGGCTACAATATTAGGGTTTCTAGTCTTTTTAAAACAAAACTAGGTTTTAAATCAAACCCAAAGAAATACACTTTAATATTTTCTTCATAACCAATCTCCTAATATTCGGGATGTTACAATCTCCCCTCCTTAAAAGAATTTCGTCCTCGAAATTCATACATGCACTTCGAATAACATAGGGTATTTTCCTTATATATTCGTTGCCGACACTCAGGTCTCACTATAGCCAAAACTGAGTTAAATAGTAGGAATCACGAATCGTACCTTCTACGTTCCCTTCCTCCTTTGACGGTCCAGGGTTGGTCTTGGTCGAGTTATGGGCCCTTTTCTTTTCTCGTAATAGAATTGAACAATCAGCAATCCAATGCTTGGTGCTCCCACATCGCAGGCATTCTCCCCCTCTTTTCCAACAATTCTCCTTAGTATGATTGGTTTTTCCACAATAGCCACAAGATAAGTGGAGGATTAAAGTTTGATCTCCTTGTGAGACAGCTTTTAGTTGCCTTCCTCCAGCTGAGGCTCCTCTCGGAGTACCTTCTTTTGATGTCTCCAAAATTTTCACACCACTAGCTCCTCGGCCTACTTTAAAGGGCGGCCTATCTTGTTCGCCTTGCTCTTGACTTTGATTTTCACTAGGTACATCCCTTTTTCTTGAATGGAAGCCCTTCACTTGTGCCCTTGAAATTGCTATCCTTTGGGCTTTTTCTGGGTTCTTCGTAAAAGTTTTACCTTGTGCCATTGCTATAACCTCTTCAGGCATCCCTTCGTATTGTCTTTTTAATTCTATGTTCTCGTGCAATAACTTAATTTTCTCCGAATATTCGTGTTTCCATTGCCTTTCCCAATGCTCGGCTAGTCTCTTTTGGACCTCTATTTCATTTCGAAGAATTTCGATTTCCTTATATATATCATCCAATTGTGCCATCTCACAGATTCACTGGAACTCAAGTGATAGCCTGTCAGGCAGATCAACAGATCAGGGTAAGTAACTAAACACAAGTAATAATCTAACCATATACCGGTTGGTTGAAAAATCGAATGAGACGGACGGGAGGGTAGAACATAATCGGGGCAATATCTTAAAATGACATCAAGGAAGCATAACCAAAGGAAGAAGAAAGAAATCGGTCTTTGGCGAGACTTTCTCGACTTATATTACAACCTAATCATCCTCTATAGGAACCTTAGCCAAACTATTACTCGATTCGTCCATGAAAACACTCCTGGGTGTTCAGGTACAAGAATCCACAATAAGGTAATTCACAACTCGAGCCGGCCGGTCCCAAGAGTAAATTACCCATATTAGAGATTCCTACCCAGCATACATATCTAAGGTCCCCAACAATAGACAATTGTTCCACACTTAACAAGTCAATCCCCACAGTCCAAGAACCTTCTCCCGGCACGAGCTCGATAGGAGCTCTGATACCATCTGTGACGACCCTACCTCCCCCTAAGGCGTACCAAAGGGTTCGGCGGACCGCCTGCCCAGCTCTCGCCAGGACTCACTCACTATCTCAATCAAGTCACGTACACACATCCATGAACCATAAATAACATTCCCAATTCAAGCTTATAATTTACATTAATAGAAATCGAAGTACAAAGTCTCAATACACCAAACTAGTTCAGAACGTATACAATCCAAGTACAACATGTTTCATTCGAGGAATAGTGCGAGTACAAGACCAAAAAGTCAAAAGTCAAACAAAAGGCTACGCTAGTCTTTTACAAGTCTCACGCATCACTCGTACCCCTGAAAGGAAAACAAATGGAGTGGAATGAGCTAAGAGCCCAGTGAGGTTCCAAATAGCAAATTGACCATTATTTATAAGTACGAGTTTTCGATATAGCAAAGTAACGAGCATAAAGTGTTCATAAATGTGAACAGTAGCACGTCAAGTAGCAATCTTAAAATGAGCGCATGTAGAAAATTTTTCAAAAGAAACAATAATCCAATAAACAATAATCATTCCAAAGTATAAGGATACGGATGACTCTCAGGAGTCAAATTCCCATTGCATTACCAGAAGCTTGATCCCGTAGTAGTTGACACTCCGTCAACTTTCAAGTAAGTAACCAATCCAGTAGAACACCACTTAAACGACACTCCGTCCACCGTTCAACCCCCAGCTGGGCCCAAAATCCTCAAGAACACGGGTGGTAATACTCGAGTATACCGATTAGTCGAGGAGATATCACTCCACTCGACGATACAAGAGACCCAGGGTTCGTTACCCAATCGACCAAGCCCTTGCCGGCTCGACTAGAGTAACTCGCCACAGGGTTTCTGGAATTCCAGGAAGTGCGCGCATCATAATCAAGTATATCAAGTCAATTGCAACAATAAACAAGTATATCACGTAAGGGCAAGTGCGATAAAGTACACTCTTGCCCTTACAATTCACGTATATAACATGTAATCAGATTGGTCACGTATCAAGTTCAAGTATCAAGTTCAATTCGGTATTTGAAAGCACTCACCCAAAAGATATAGCGCTACTGGTCACTTTCAGGTTATACTCCGAGTTCGGAGTCCAAATCTGCGATAAAACTCAATTTGAGAACTTTGAAACATGACTAGAGTTCGAAACTTAGACGTTTCGTTCAATAAGAATCAAGAAATTGAAATTCACTTGGAGAATACTCGTGAGATACTCGCTCACTTTTTAAATGATAAAACTTTGTAACATTTATACTTGAAATGGTCATGCGAGTCGAAAGTACAAGGGAAAACGTACTTTGAGCAATCATTATTTCATTTCTCAAGGGTACAAGTTCGGCCAAGTCCTTACTTATATACCTCGAACAAGAAAACTCAAGTACCCTAGATGGTTCAAGTACTATTCATATCAACTCGACCCAAGTCGCAAGTGTATTTATATAGTCCTCGAGCGTAAATTTGGGCAGCATGCCCTTTGTGTTTACCTAATTTTCCAGCCATTTAGGCTTCATTATTTTTCTTCAACAACAGCCCAACAACATACATATCAGTAATTTATGTCAAGAGCCGTTCCATAGGCTCACAATATCATAACAACAAGAACCGCATCAAGTACAAGTGCAGAAATTCAATGTGGCACAAGACAGATTTGACGTATACAAGCGGAAATAACTTATCCAAGGCTACACTTATCGGATTAATACGAAACCTGTGCCATTTCGAAGCTAAGACACAAAGCTACAACATTTATGAAGGTCACTTAGTCCATTTCCTAATGTAACTTAGTAAAAATCTCAGACTACTAAACCAGAAACCAATTCATCGGCTGTTTAAACGCATTATGCTGTAGCGGACCTAACTCAGTGTACACAAGTCCGAATCAGGTTTTCTTTGAGGCATTTTAAAGCTACTTCAGAACACTACAACTTTTATGTTTTGGCCCAGAGCTAAATCAGAATGGATCCTGATCAAAAATCGTGATAAACTGGACTGAACTGAAGAAACGGACTGCTGGGAAATTCTTAAAACAGCAAGGGTATTTTGGACTTTTCATGACCTCCGTTGCTCCGATTGAGCTGAAATTTTACAGGCACCTATAAAATGCCATTCTCTACAACTTTCCTTCTTTGACCAAAGGCCAAATCGGCCTCTAACATATAGATACAATTTCGGACAGAATGCTTGGGAAATTTTCCAGAAATCTGGAATTTTTAGCTCTAAGTGTAATTTCCTCAAATTTCTGGTTCTAATCACCACTAAACAACCTTATATAACCTTAATTGCAACATTTACCCATCATACATCACATTGAGCAAAAAAATCAGAACCCCTAGTTCATCAAATAAATTGGGGAAAACCTCTAAATCATGCTAATCATCCATGATTCCACCACTATAATTAAACTACTAACTTAATTTAACAAAATCAAAAGCAAAACTTAGAGAGATGAGTTCTCTTACCTTGGTTAGAAGTCTCTAAAAGCAGCCCCAAGCTTTCCTTTTCCAAACTTTCACCACCAAACACTAACTAACTACTCAAAGACAAGATTAATCGGTTTCTTTTGTTTGATTTCTCACTTTGTTGGTGGATTGAAGAAGAAATGGAGAAGAGTTTTGTTTTTCCTCTCTTGTTCTTACTCTCTCTCTCTCTCTCGGCTCTTAGCAGCAGAAAATGAAGAGAAATGAAGCTGATTTTTGTATTATAAGGAGTAAGAAGGTTAGAGTTAATTAAGACCACAATTTGGCTAACACTTGGACAATTCTTAGCCACTAATTTTTTCTCTTTCTTCCCCTTGCTTATAAGCCACAAATTTCGGTCCCCTTAGCTGTAATATAAGAAGATATTTTGGCTCAAATATCAATAAGCTTGTGGTGCAAGAAAGTGGTGGTCCAGTGGTGCGTTCAAACGGTAGTGCGCGGGACCCGCCGGTTCGCGCCGTTTTTCTTAAAAACTCACGTACTAGGGTTTTTATTTCCCATTCACTAACTTTATACCATTGCTACTAATCACATATTATTTCTCACTCAAAGGTCACTTTTAATCTCCAAATTTAATCCTTACTCTGTACCGAAAATTCATTCGGCGAAAAATCGCGAAAACCCTAATTT